>NW_025780969.1:0-59778 GCF_021130785.1 Homalodisca vitripennis | reverse complement strand
TTAATATGTGCAATTAAATCAACTATAATAAACATTAACGCGGCCCAAATCATATTTGTAAATGATACATAGTCTGATATTGGGCTTAATATGTTTAAAAGTAAAAGTTGAGTGCCCGAATTTAAAAAGTATAAAAGCAAGCTGAATTAAAGAATAAATTGATTTAAAATAAAAGTAAATCAAGTGCTATATCGCTGGTATTTTCATGAAGAATTTAAAATAAGCTTAGTAAAAAACTTTTAAGCTTATATATCTAGATCTAAGAACTAAAACAAATTAGTAAAACAGTTATTCCTTACTTCCTACTTAATATAAAAATAATCTTTTATATAAAATATTAAAAGTAAAAGGTTATATATTCTGAAATTAAATATTAACCAAAACATTTGGAAAACTTGCCTATTTAAATTATTTACTAATGTGTAAAATTAAAAGCATATATCACTCGTATGATCAGTTTTTGATTTTTATGTATTTCCGTCCTTTTAAAATATCATACTGAAAATTCCTCGTTATTTTTTAATGTTAAGATTGTACAACACTTTTTAGACCGGAAAACAGTATAATCTTAAAAAATTTAGATTTAATTATTTCTATCTAAGATTGAACTATTTCACGAGTTTGATTAAATATTTTGCGAATTACAGATCCGCTTAAAACAATAACTAAAAATAATATAATTTTAGACTGGAGTTTTTAATAGCATGTTGTAGAAATTATTTAATTCCTGATTTCAAAACTAAATTATTTATAAATACCTTAAGCCCTAATGATTATATTTATATCGAATTTTTTTTAAAAATATATGAGAGTGACGATAACTTAAAGAATATAAACGAGTTAATGCTCAGATATTAAAGGAAAATCAATATCGTGGGTTGGAAGGGGAAGGGTTGTGTGCACTGACGTAACTTTTAGGTGTTGTCCAAACACACAAAGTCAACCGAGACGGTTGAAAGCGGATTGCCTTATCCTCACACAACAGTGTTGCCACTACATACATTCGCAGTGGTGCCAACACACACAAACTGCATCTGCGTATGTCACTTATATATACAGTACATAAATATGGATGCCATTTTGAAATTAGAACTAAATTTTGAATGGGAGAATTGCCAAATTTGTATAAACAATAGCATAGTACTGAGTGTATTAATTTTTATAGAAAGTGAGTGTTTAAGGTTATATTTACAAAATGTGGGCCGTACAAAATTTTTAAAAGTAGAGATATTTATATTTTTTAATAATTGAGTCATTACATCAATTCTGAGCAGCTACATTTATTCCAAATCTAAAAGAAAACTGTTTATATTCAAACAGAAAATCAGAAATAAGACGGACTTAATTGCTCAGTTAACAAGGAAGTTGTTATTTTTTCTTTTCCTTATCCACCTAATGAACCGCTTTCGCTTGCAGAAAATAAAGTAAAATTACTTCCAAAAAATACTTTTTTTATTTCATACATATCGTTCCTGATTAAGGTTTTTCTAAATATGCATTTTTGTATGATACGATTTGTTTTATCTTTTAGGCTACATTCAAATTACATGTATTCCACAGTAGAACCAAAAACTAAACAAAATATATTTTTTGATTTCTGAAATATTCTTCATAATAAATATACCCCTACAAGCGTATTCGTATATTTTTTACAATACATTTGTGATATATACCATTTTAAAACTATAATTATCTAAAGTTTCAACTCAATGTGACATAAGTTTATAAATTATTAATGATGTCGAATATTGAGGGAGTTCTTTAAGATGTTCTTCTTCAATATATTTTTAACACTTGTAACTAATATACCAAATATTATTATTTTGAGTTAAAATGTAGGAGAGAACTATTTGAGCCCCAATTTCGCCTCTGTACTCATGTACTAATCAAGAAATTATGACGATAATGACTATATTTCTTAATGTTTCACTGGGCTATTTATTAACTATGTGACATATGTAGAATCTTGGAGCATTGGAAAAAACGGTTTATTGTAGTATCACTAGATAAAGAAATACAAAATTTTCCGATATATAATTTTTTATTTTGTGCAAGGCTTTTCTGAATCAAAAATTCCATCATCAGGCACTTCACAAATTATCAAATGTTTACATTTTTGTAATAATAATTAATTTTATAATAACATACAGTAAACGAGTTGGATGTACGGTTAACCAGTATAAAATATTTAATCAGAATTTAATTTTAATTTTTGTTATAAATTGAGATGAGAGTAAAACTGAATTTTTAATTGGTCCGTCTTCATTATTGATGAGTTTATATGTGACTTATTTATATTATATGTGACTTCATTAATAATAAACATATGTGACATATGTTTATTATTATTTATTTATTAGAAGACAAGACAATACATCCGCAAAAATACTTGGTCACTGTTTGGAACCTGAATCATTCTTGGTATGAAAATATCACTCACAAATACTTTACCAGTGTTTATAGATTCAATAACAAAAGTAAATAATACATACCATGTTTCGTGTAACAGCTTTTGTTGTTATATGCAAAGTTTCAAGCCTTTTACCACTTGTATTATTTATGTACGTCACATGAATATTATATAATGTATCTATTCACACATTCAAATTTCTTATTAGATATTATTTATTGTGATATTCTCCTTCTTTGTAAAAATGTGCACCTACTCACAGACAGTTTCATATAATGACATTCACCTTCATCGAACTTGATGTTCCTCATTTAGAAATGATACAATGCGACATTTTAAGTATACTGTAGGTCAGCTTGTTTTCGGGAATATCGTGGGGATTGTCATAATGACAGGCAGAGAAAATTGATATTTTTATAACCCCTAGAGTGGTATATTAAGCGTAGGTAAAAGTGTTTCTAAATACTTTCGTAAATCAAAACTATTGTTGAAACTACCAAATGAGACCCACCAGAACATTTTAAAATATAACTTCTAATGTTTCTTGGAAAAAACTTAAAAAGGCCTATCAGGTGTGTGCATTAGAAGTCTATTGGAGACCTAATACATTATCAGACTCGTAGTAGCGGATAAAAACTACATAATGGCTCGACACCTTCGAGAAATGGTTAAAAAAGGGACAGGAAAGATCACCTTTTTGATGCTTAGTTAGTTACTGGTAATTCGAAGTCATTTACGTTCGATATAGTTTGAAGAGTGAAAGATATTACCTCTCCAGATAACGGTATAATGAAAAGACAAAAAACATTTACATGATATAGTCAAGAAATAATAATACCTAAAGAGGAATATACTTGTCCACTTTCCCGTCTCTGAACTTGAAGTTATAAACGTTTTTCTTTTGTTAACAATATAGTTTTTTAGGGTATGTTTGAACCCTTTTCTTTCTGTATGCTCGTTACTTTTTATATATTAATACCTCCCCCACGAAGAAGAGGATAGATTCTAATCCTCTAAACGTCGTGTTATATCGTTTATAACCTATAACAATGACAAATTTCCGAAGTCCTATTATCCTTTAAACAATTTACACGTGAAAGAAAAAAACGATTTGAACGGTCCAAGTGCTGAAGTATTTCATTCCTTACCTTTAACTAGACAATTAATTAGGACACAAAAAATTTAGTTCTAGCAATGCAACACATTTTCATTGTTATTCTGATTACAACTGATATTGAGATGTTGTAAACAATATCAAGAATGTTATTTTCTGAACAGAAACTGCAACACAGCTCAATAAAAACACAACAATAGCCAATATAGAGAAGACAGAATTGTATTGTATGTAATTTAACCGTTCCAAAATAAATAGATTTAAGTTTTTACATTTTAACCACGTAACTAACATCTTTTATATTGATGTATTATTGTATCTACTAAGCTTTATGATTCAAGCAACATATAATAACATCAATCAAATAATGTATGTATAACTAACGTATATGTCTACTACCCCACTCTGTCAACTATGTAATCCTGGAATGAATATTACCATTTATTTCCAGAGGTCGCCGCTTACATTTTCTGTGCTTAATAAGCTGATGGGATCTGATTGAAATGATATCTCTTCTTAATTTTTAAATACTTCACTTTAATACAGTTCATTCAATGATTCTAAAACCTTAATACTATTACTGCATTCTCAATGTAGTTCAGAATAAAACATTTTTGTTTTATTTGGTTAATAGACTTAAACATTGACATGTATCTTCATTTGTGCACAGACACGACCAATTTTGATAACGGTGCATTTTACCCCATGTTTTGAACCTCAAATGCTGCGGTTTTGGATATAAGTCTTTAGATATTCCATTGGTTTTCTTCTGCTAATATTTGTTAGACGGTATACAATAACGTAATAATAATCTACAGACAGAGCATTATCGTGAAATCCGTACTAACGTATGAAATTGTTGCTTTCGTGATTATTCCTCACAAAGCAATGTTAATGGATGATTTGCCTAATATTAAGACAACTTACGGTTTAAAGTGGGAAAACATTTACTAAACCAACCTGATTGAAACTAACCTTATAACCAGCCTGTTGTTAATTGAAGTGGTATGCTTAACAATATCAGTGAGAGTAAAGTGTTGCAACAATATGGGTTTTAGCTGTAAACATGTATATGCAAATGCTTACAAACTCTGCATGCAATTATGTCTAGTAATCGTTTATACAAAGTTTCACCTGTTGTATTTGTTTTAAAAAATTATATAAGGACATGCAATATCGAAGAGTCAGAAGGACAACTTAAAAAGTACATTAACTTTCGTTGTTATCGTTATGCTGTGTATAATATACCTTGGAGTTTGAATAGTTTTATTTAGGAAAAACCAAGGATAAATACGTAAGATTAAAGGTATTTACCTGTCTATTAATAACATAAGTGGTGTTAAATGCATAAAAATAGGGCAAAATTCAACTATTGTAAAATGGAATTCAGGTAACATTCTGAAAAACATGATCAATTACCATTCATTCCTTCAGCCACAAAGAACAGAGTGTAAATCTTTTGCCTAATCACCAAAGTTTTGCAATCACCTCCGCGACACGTATTTATGATGCCTCCATTGTTGAAATTTCCCTATAACGCTAATTACTTGCTTCTGGTCACTATACATAAAATATGTAAAGCCCTCACTCGCTCACTTACTTAATCACCATTGATTCTCAAAATTCTCAATATCCAGGAAGGTTAAATTTTGGTACAAGTATACCTCTTAAATAGAAAATTTAAATCAGTTTTTTTTAGATCAACCATCCAAATGTTAAATGGGTTAAATGTGGTTACAATGTATTGAAGAACTATGTTGTGTTTTGAAATATACCGCTTTCCTAGAAAGATAAAATTTACAAACATGTTTGTGATCGGTTAAAAGACAACTAGCCGGTAATTCATAAATATCAACGTCCGATTGAGGGTTGAATTGAGTTACAACTACTAGAAGAACCACAATCTGTTATTATAACTTCCAAACGTCCTAGAAAAATAAATATAAAACGTACGTGTCTCATTAAAAAACAAAAAAAGTTTCAGTATGATAAACCATCTTTAGGGACTTAAATAGGTTAGCTACCACAATACGAACTTTATTATGTGTTTTTAGCTCGTTAAATATAATTGTTTGAACCATAAATGCTTCTACATGTGTTAAAATTTATATAAAATCATTGGAAATTGTGTTTACTTTTTCAACCTCATAATAATGTACATTTACCTTTACTATATTCAATGTATTAATTCGCACCTTAGATATATCTTCTTTCGTTCCAAATTATTATAGAAGTTCCATTTTGTTACGTACGTTTTACTAAGATTGCAAATGACTAAGTATTGCTCCACTCTGGCTATAAATATTTGAAACTTTACTGAAATTTCTTAGTCATTCATTTGATTATTACAAATATTTTAGAAAAAGTTATGTATTTCCATAGTACTCTCGTTGAACCTCTTTCACTCTCAGATTTAGGACGTAAAACATTTCTCTTTTTTAACATGTAAGGTCCAATCACTCTTAAGTAATACAATTAAATTAATAATAAAAATCCAATGTAACCATGTATGCAGTATAATTTATAAGCATAATTTAAGAATTAAAATGTTAATAATATTTAGTAGTTGTGTGTGACAATAAAATAATATTTTGTGAAATATATTATTCTAAATATTCAGAATACTACCTTATCTCACCATCGTTTCACTATCACTCCTGAAAATACGTGGTTTGATAATCAACAAGGGCAATGTTTACTGGACTCTACATTACCTTACACGTATAGTTCATAAAGGATGGCTCGAAAAATTAATAATGTATTATTTGTTTCATGACATTTATAGCTGTATATTTCTACTTACTTAATTTTCTAGCACTATTGTCACTGGAATCCACAAATATATATGGAATTCGAAATATTGGTTTTTTATTAAATAATAATACGTGCAAACATGAAAATTATAGTCATTCCATTTATCTTCAACAGCTAAGTGTAGCCCCATTGTCACCTTGGTATCTAAATATTTTCATACGGAACGTGATCGTCCAATGTAATATGTGGGCTGATATGGGTAAATAGAAATAATAAATTACGTAAAGTAAATTCAAAACCCTAAAAAGAACTAAACTGAACAGAATTATTTAACGTAGCAGTTACCTAAGACTCTCAACAGAACACTTTCACATCGTGCCTCCTTACATTCCGGCGAGTGAATGGCGAACGTCTTTTACGAGAAGTGCGAGTCCGCTCTTCTGAGCTCGGGACTTGCTTGATAAAACTCCTTTCACTCTTTCAGGGCAAGGAAATACTTCACGTCTTTAGAGTTTTAAAATAGAAAATGTAATCACATTTCATTTAACTTATGGCTTCGTTTTTCGATGTTTAATAATAATTTTATAAACGTATCTGTATACTGTGTTATTTAAAAATCGTTTGTTGTAATTTATATCACATTCTTTTTTTATAACCTACTCTGACCCCCTATTCAGTTAATCTTTATATCAGATTTTAGGAATTTGTGACTTTACAGTACGTTATTGCCTGATATGTAACGGTTGTTACAAAAAATGTAATGAATTCATTATGAATACTTTTTTACAAGAGACTTTACAACATTTTTCTTCTAAAATGTTTTCTTATCAAAGATTTTACTACATGAGCATATTTAATTGTGTTAAAAGCGTATTTAATCTTAATTACCTCTCTTTGACGTTATAAACGTGCAAATTTCCATTTCAATTTAACGTGGTAATCAATTTCTAGAATCTTCAGGAATCTATTCAACCTCCCTGCTTTTCTCTGCCGATATATCCTTAGGGGACCGTATAATCAAAAGATCCAATCTTTAATTTTTCTTTTTGATAAACAATAAACATTTCAGCTGTTAAAATAATGAGTTTGTCATGATCTCATGACAATAAGTGGGTTTAAACAAATATATAATTCAAAATTCCCCCGAGCGTCACAAACTACAAAGTGAGGTGGCTGATAATGGAATTTGATTTTATAAAAGATTTTCATTTCCCTGAGGTTATCATGTAAAGTACAAAGCATACATACAAAGATCAGGCTGCACCTGAACTTTTGGAATTTTGTTTGGACTATAAGATTCCAACACAAATGAATCATTCAATAAAGTATGAAACAAACATCCGATATTTTGCACCAATGGCAAAATCAGTAAGTGTTTATTTTGAAGAGTCAGTTCTTCCAGGTAAAGTAAAGTGTGCACTTAAGCACTTAAGTGTGAAGAGTGAATCGACTCGCCTGTTTAAAATCACCAAAGAAATCCGAATAAAGGCCCATAGTCCATGCCGCTAGTGAAAAAGGGCTTTTCAATAGATGTATGCTAAAATAGATGGTCCAGATCAACAATATTGGAATTCATTAAACTAATAGGTACGTTACACAGTTTTTTTTATATTATTTTTCACTTCCTTTCTGACGTTATTTTTAAGGATTATTGTACCCTTTTCTCAGAAAAAAACATGATATTAAGCTGTAGGTTTTTGTTGTGTTATCCTAATACAAATGTTTATAAATTACGGCTGGTTAATAAATAAAAAAAAATATATATTTGTAAACTTTTAAAACGTTATAAAAAGCTATAAAATCTAACATAAAGGTACGTAGAACATGTCCTAAATATTTGAGACTTTTAAATTTTATAGTTACGGGAAAAAAAGGTTGGATTAATGTAGTCAATTCTACATGTGAAGGATTCATGTCAATCTTTCATATCTATCTTATTTATAGAATAAACGTGTTATCGATTCATTTTTATTTAAAAACGAATGAGGTGGATATAGAGCGATATAACCCATGTGAATTTAAAAACACACCTTTTTTATCTAAAAAAATTTAGAAAATAAGGAACTTATTTTCAATAAATAATAATTCATACTTTAATTTGTTGGTAAAAAATTTAAAAAAATTTCATTCCTAAATTTTTTAATTTGGAAGCTATATAAATATATTCTCTATATTAAATTGAATTATTCGGAAGAAAATGTGGTTGAAATGACTTTTTGAAGTAATATCTAACTTATAAAGATTTTCTCTTAATATTACTATGATACTTAAAGAGCGTTCTTCAAACTGTATAGTTGTCTACCTGTTTATATAAAACGTCTCGATAGAAAGGCCTTAAAGACGTGGTACATATATTTCTCTTCTAAAATTCCGTACATCAGTCCTATTTTTGTTTGCCCTCTATTCGATAACTATTTCGTTTTCTCTATAGGGTCATTCAACACTCTGTCGTTTCCGTTTAAACGCTGTTGGCACAGTTTAAATCTAGAACTTGAAAAGCATAACATTGGTTGTAGATGAAATGTTTCTTAAAACTAATAATACTAAATCCTTGAAAGTTACCTAAAATATTCTTTAAAACATGCTATATTACAATATGTTTACTGACCAGGAGTTTAGTCGACGCACTATCTCTGGGAAACGTATTTGAAGAACTGCGGAAAAGTAAAATACAGTGCATGTGGGGTATAAAGATTAAGCAATACTCTATAAATATGTACTGTATCATGAGAACGTTAAAGCAAGGTTTATAAACTCACCCTTACTTTGGTAACAGTTTTAACTCTACGAAGATTACAACAGACATAAAGTATACTTTTCTTAACACAAAGAAATACGATCATAAACCGTGTGACACTCTAAAAGTTTCTTATCTGGTTGTCATGGTGTAAAAAGCGTTTCATGAGTAATTATTGCCTTGCATGAAGAAACCACATAAATTCTAGTTTTCCTGGTACTGTTTAATACATAATATACTAAAAACATATTTACCTGATCAGAAAATTTAAGTGGTCAGCGATCAATAAAATAATGCTAAATTATTTTTGTTGAACTATCAAACCTTGTTTCTCAAAAATGAATACAATTATCTCTTGGACCAAAAGAAATCTCGTTACAAAATTCTTAAGGAATTTCTCAGAATAATTACTAAGGTATTTTTAACAGGCTCAGAACAACTTACTAGGCTAAATTAAAGGAAAATAATACGTTAGGTTTTACGACTAATTGCTGGAACTTTACAATTGGTTATCATCTGTCAACACAGCTAAAACTGGAGCCATTTGAACAATGCAACTTCCTTTTTAAGTCTCCTGTGCAATTTAGAATAAGGATTCAGCTCTATTTCTCAACTAATCCACGTTATAAAGATATGCCGGAATATTTTTAAAAGTTAAATATTTCTATTACAACTCGAATTAGCTATTTATATAATTTGTTATGCTCTCGGTGTCAGTGCGGTGTGGAATATAATCGTTTCTATCAAAGTATTTCATCCAATAGTGTCTTTTATCTTCACAATCAATGGTTAAATTTATTTTTTCAACGATACAAAATTACTGAAGCCTGTAATTGCTACTGCAATAATATTTGCTATTCATACTTAATAAAAAATTATTAAAAGTAAGAAGTATAGATGGATATGGTTTTTTTTGCCCACTATTATCTGAAATTTATTACTTTTACATTCTTCTGAGACATTTGCTACCCTCCTCAAAAATAGACGTCAATCGAGCTGACCACAAGCGCACACGTTATCCACTACTATTCAACCCAAACCAATTTTCTCTTACCTTTTATAACCTCAATGATCTCCCTGGTAGTGTTGTCTAGTTTATGTATAGTTTCTATTACTTGTATAACTTTACTAAGCCTTATCATTAGGCATTAAAATTCTGACAGCCTTTAGAAATCGTCTCTGCCACTCAAGTTCAAAGATAAGTAATGTTTCTCAATATTTCATAAGTACGATATACACGACCATATTTTTCCAATCGTGTGAGTTTTATGGATATATTCCGCTATTAATTAAAATCAAACTAGATGTAAACCTAAATACAAACTTCAATTTAGGAGCAACTCAAACGGGAAACATTCGGGGAAGTTTGCCTATGACGGAGACTCACATTACAATATATTTTCTCACATGTTGGAAACTGCTGCAGGGTTTGTTCTTAGAACTTATGATCTTTCCGAATATTCGATTTCAGCGGTAAACTAACCCTGTTTAATGTGAATACACCTCTTTGCCACTTAACCCTAACATATATGTATATGTTTACAAAATAGACAGGACGTACATGAACGAAATATTGCTGGCCTAGGAGAGCCTGAGTGAGGAGGGTAGTTCTATGTCATGCATGGAACTTAAACCTGAGATATATACAGAGTAAATAGGAATATACATCAACAAGATATATCTGAGACAGTAACTGCCCACTGGGACAGCATGTGTAATGTATGGAGAGCTTCGTTATTCAACAACTAACTGGTTACTTATATAAACACTTCACTTCCTTGGTGCCATTTTGTTATGAGGTTTAAAGAGGTGACTTATACTCTTTTGTATATGAAACAGGTTTCATTAGTGACACTATAAATTGAATTTTAGCGTGACAAAATAAAAACGAAAAGTAAAATGGATAGTTTTGTTGGTGGATATAATACGTAAGAAGATTTTTGGATGTGTAAGGAAAACTATCTTGTAAAATTCTTGTTGGAGTGTTTTAAAGGCTAAAACATAAATATGATGGAGTACACACGATTGGACTGAAGAACGCAGACCGGATCAAGTCGGTCCCTTCCCTCAACTTTACTTGTGATGAAAATCATATCACTCCTGAAGTAAGAGGAAATTCTTTTAGCATGAATAACAATAAGAGGTCTCTTAAGGTTCTTTTCCTTATAATAATAATTTTAATAAAGTAAAATAAAAAGACTACCTGAGTTATCGCAAATTCGGAGAGACAACCAAACGGGCTGCCCCTTGAAGTTGTATATTGAAATCAAGAGCCATTCTTTAATTAAACAAGAAGAACCTATGTGTCAAATGTCCAGTCCTTAGGACCTTTCTGTCGAGAGTTATCGCAATTTAGGAAGGAAAACAACACAATTTCCAGAAAGCCTTGTCGATTTCAAGTTCTTAATGCATCCCCAATGCACTAAATTAAAAGATAGGACTATCTTTCACCTGCCCATATCTAAACAGTTTACCACTATTAAACCTAGTAAAAAAATGAAACAAACAATGCGTATCAAATTACATTTAAAGTTTTAATATATATCTTGAAAAGTTCCATTTTGGAATGTTTATGAGTGTCTATGTACTATAATCATATTCTTATGGAACTGTTCATTTCAAGAATTTTTATTTATTTGAAGACCTATAAATGTATTGATCATTCTATATTACTTCAGTATTCTAATAAGAGACTTTGCATGAGAGAAATATATAATGGTGGTAATAAAGTTTTATATCACTAATTAAATCTTCCAAGGGTTATATGAAGAGCATATTAAAGGGAGATGTGAGTAGAAACTTGAGTAAAACAATCACTAGTGAGCGTGAACTCGGTATTGTTCTCTGAGCAAACAACAATCGACTGTCACAAAAAACAATCTCATGATGGCGTCCCCGAAATCATTCACATCAAGTGATCTACATTTCTGTTTCATATAATTTTGTGCTTTATTTTTTAGAGTAAGTTTTAGTCTAATGGGAAGTTTAAGTGGTGTGATAAATAAAAAAACCATGTTTAATCTATGTTACAATTCTATACGGTGACGTAAGTTACATTGTAACAAAACTGCCGATCACATTGTAATATAATAAATGCAGACAATTTTTACAAAATTGTACCACTTTAATTACCGACTCAATAATTCCGGCTCATTAATTCTTTATAGCATTACATTTTCAACACGCAATATGGGAGGTGCTAAGAGTATGTGAATGCGACTGATTTAGAGCTTAAAACCCATTGAGCATGGTAGATTGCTTTGTAACGTAGAATTCCCATGCATAGGCCCCGTTTTTGGAATCATGAAACCTTAGCTGATCCTAGCGGACGATCCGATATGTCTTTAAATAATGTTTATCGGTGGGGCCTAACCATCTAACCTCCATAAACCCGGTCCTATCCTGTTCTTTCAAAATGTATGTGCTTCTTTTATTAAGGAATGTAATACAGTTTAAACCATGAATGTTAAATAGAGTACAAATTTGCATTACAGTTATTTTCCAAGTTTTAGAGAAGTATATATCTCGAGAGGATGCAAAACATTTTTTCTGTATGTCTGTACGCACGATATCCGGAAAACAAGCTGCCCATAGACTTTACATTTCACACTAAGTCGACATCGAGTTCAATTATGGTGCATTCCACTCAACGTTATTGAATCATATTATTCAACAGGTCGGCATAGTTTGCCTCAACTCTGACGTTTAGATATAAAAGAGTTTCTGTAAAATGTCCGTCTGCCTGACCAAAGGACATCTCAAGAATGAAATTAGTTATATACTCGACGTCTTCCATGAAAAATCAACATCAATTGTTACACGACTCATGGAATGATATAATGGATGATAAATTATGCTTTATACAATGAGTAATATCACTAAATCTCAGGGTTTTCCTCAAAAAGAACGTTGGACGAGAGGTTGTAAAAAGTCTTTTAAAAGTTAAGATGCACGAGATCAAAGCAGACCACATCAGTTACATTATAAGCTACTTCATACAAAATTACTATTTGAACTTTGACTTTGATTACACCATTTTGCTGCTCGTGTATATCTCGTTCTCACAACGCAACGCTTGGATTGCCGAGTCCCTTAGTCTTTGGACTCTTTGGACGGAAAGGGTTCATGGTAGTTCGTCACTGTTGTACGAAACAGGCAGTTTTCACAGTGGAGGTAGTCTTGATTAAAGTCAGAGTAGTGGGATCTAATGTTATTCTAGGCGATATTTAAATTATCTGAGAAGATAAACTATTTGCTTGTGCTACGGCATACGACGTATTCATAAGTGGTGAAGACATTCTTTGGTGACTGATAAAAAAACATGTGAGGCTGTAAAAGCGTTGATTGCTGTCTTCGTTTCTGTATTTAAAGTTTTTCTTTATTAGATTTCAAATTTTTGGTTCCTTTTCGATATCCAAATCCTCCATCATCAATCCAATCTCAAATCAATTAGCTAAAATTTAACAATTACGATAACAGAAGTAATCACAAGAAACGAATGTAACATTTGCTCAGTAAGACATACCAAGTGAATCAGGCTCATGTCTGCGTGATCCTCAAGCATTTGATGTTTCATGACTACCGACTTCAGGTAAGAATTTATTTAGACGTGGATCGTGAATTCAAGCCAGTGAGCTTCATCCGAAAACAAGGACACACTGTTCTCAAGACGTGCTACTCTGCAGGTGGCATATCAATGATGCGAGTGCTTTGATTAGGCAAGCTTCGGGTCTACATTATAGGGATTATATTACCACAAATAAGATGAAATATTCTTTAATGAACCAAACTGTATTTAAATTTGCTTTTTAGTAATCAAGTACTATGACTAAAGTAAAAATTGGTCTAAAGTTAGGTGATAGTTTAAGTTTGGACAGAAGTATTGAAATATAATAAATATAAATATACAACTAAAAAACTTAGTTTTTATATTTTTAAAGTGACTGACATGACGACTTATGTACTGCGTTAGATATTTGTCTAGATTTATTGTCCAGTTAATAAATTGTGGCGTTTTATTGATTAAATTGGATGAAATAAAATACCAATACAATGATACCAATACAGATACATCACATGATTATACTGTCCAGCAAAACAACATTAGGGAAGACAAGTCCAAGAAGGCTAAGACGAACCGGAAGCAAACACAATTAGCACGGCGGCTACTCTCTTAATGGCAGATTGTGGGTATTAGCTTCATGACAAATTGGACATGTTGTCTCCTAACAAGAATTTCATGATTGTCACTTTCTGAGAAACTCTGTTGGGCTTATCAAGATGAATTTCTTACCGTGTTACTTGGACTGGTATATAATACAATGTATTTTGTTTCATCGGTTACAATCTAAGTATTTTATTTATATAACATGATCAAACAAAAGTACAAGTGTAAATTCTTTACTATTTTCAAAAATAGTTAAAAGAATAACAAAAACAAAAAAAAACCTAACAAAGAGGTATATTTGTGGACAAGCTGGAAAAGTTAAATAAAAATTCCTATTTATCATATTTGGTCGTTCTTTGAGTTTCAAAAATCGTAAAGCTCCGCCCTTTTCATATTACCTCATATAGACGAATACATATTGTTAGCAGTTTCTTGAAATCTGGCTAAAGATGGATCTCGTTAGTATGGCCGAAACATGTAAGAATTTTTAACTGTGCAAATAATATTGCAACCTGTTGTAAACCGAATAGTTTGGTTAATAGTGTTCACAGAAATTCCTCATCTATGGTCAAACAATGTAGACTTGCTTAACACTTTTGGTAAGTATACTAGTGAATTTTACATAATACTATGACATAAATTATAATGTGACTAATCTGACAGTTCAAGTTGAATGTATTTTGACAGATAAAAGGTAAAGTGATAATGTCAAGCATTATGCAAAGTGTTTAGCTAATGGCAGTTAGTAACCGGGTACCTCTGGAGATCTATGTTTTTTTTAAATTTGTTCCTTAAGCATTTAGGCAATAGCAGTATATTGTATTAAAAAAATATTTGTTCCAGAAATTTTCATTTGAATCAGTCCTAGTAAAGTACTAATGTCTGATCAAAACGTATATATATATATATATATATATATATATATATATATATATATATATATATCTTTGTTGCAATTTTAATAAAACTTTAATTAGTACATCTAAAATCTTTGAGTTACATCAAACCATAGCATATTTATATATGTATTTATGCAAATAAATAAAATTTTTCACAAAAAATAAAATTAACTAAAAGC
Organism: Homalodisca vitripennis; assembly: GCF_021130785.1. Taxonomy (NCBI): domain Eukaryota; kingdom Metazoa; phylum Arthropoda; class Insecta; order Hemiptera; family Cicadellidae; genus Homalodisca; species Homalodisca vitripennis. The sequence continues at coordinate 44,518 of NW_025780969.1, read as the reverse complement.
TACTAACAAAAAGTACTGGTCTATGTCACTTTTAAACCATAGATTATTAAAATTTACATTGACAATCTGTAAACTTTGTTCGGTTAGAATGTTCGCTTTCAAGGCTTGAACACGGTTGGTAAAGTAAAACTTAACAATAAAATATAAGTTAGTTCAGGGCGGCACATAAATCATAAAAGTCTGCAATGCAGAGTTTTGTTGGATATAGTTGTCTCAGAAAATTATTGTTCTTTGTGCCGTATAAGAAAAGTGTTATTGTTTATTATTTTAATATGACGGTGAAATAATAGGATTATTTTTAAGGATTTAAACTTGAACTAAAGGGCTGTTTAATCAATAGTGCTGAAACAACCTGTGCTAATTTCATGTTTAAGAACTAAAGGAGAATAACACATTTATGAATATAATAGAATATTTTTTATGTAAATTTGTTTATGACCATGGAAGGATTGTGAAACAGGAATTTCTGAAAATTTGCCATTGCTCAGTGATGCAGGAAATCAGTAATACTACGTTTCGAGATCTGCAATCTGATATCTTTTTCAGGCTGATGACTAACTCAACGCGTAACTACAATCAAGATTAAAGTAAAAACTTTACCAAATTGTTGAACGCAACTCAGGAATTAAAAAAAAAACTAAGTTTACTCGAAACGTATTGTTACTGATTTCTCGTTTTACTAAAAAATTTAAATAAGGTAACTTTATTGTGATTATTATACGATTATCTGTTTACATCTATAGTAAAAACTTTCACAGGTATGATGCAAAGTGAAAGGTATTAATGAAATTATTCACTTAAATTATTATTTTATGTGTATTTTTTCTTTATTTATACACTGTTCAACTTTAATAATATGTACAGTGAAATATGTATAAATACTATGTTCAAGGTTTATTAATACTCCTATCCAAGGAGCACACATAAAAGAACTCAAAAGACGTAAACGGTATTTAGGAAACGTTTTCGCTGGGGAGGTGTTTTATTGCTTATTAGGTATTCCTCTCAAGGCGCTGGAGAACACAGAAAGAAAGGAATTGTTTAACAACAAACCCTGAGGGAGCCTTTGTTAGGCAAATCGAGGGATCCCGTCTTAAAAGTCTTCGTGACATGAAGGACAAAATGTCTTCGAGAGATTTAATGTAAGAATGTAAGTTTCATTTCTTACATTCGAAATTAACCTTTTTGTAGTCTTATGTTATTTTTACAAACAATATATTAACGTTGAATACGTGACTATTGGTAAAGATACATCATTTCACAACTAGTCGTAAGGAAATTTAATTGCTATTATTTTATACATTTTAGGTTATTCAGTAAAAATGTATTAAAATTGTACGTATAAGTAAACTAATAAGTTATATTGCTTAGTACCAGATCTTTAGAAAGTGTTTCAAGTAATGTGAAGGAATTATTATTTAAAAATTTTTAATCTAGTAATAACCTCCATACTGGATGCAATTTAAAAAAGGAACATTAAAAACATATAACCAAAAACAGGTCTGCTCAAGCATAATGTAATATCTGAAATATATGGAAATTTGTAATCTAAAATTTAGACTTCTCATATATATGGCCTTTTTACTACTATTAATGTGATCTCTTAAATTAATAGGATGAAGGAAAATAAAAGCAAGAATTACCTTATCGAAACTTTACATTTAGGTTCTATAATATTTTTCGACAAACCATTCATTCATATACCTTATATGTCGACTGCATTCAAGTAACTGTGTGTTATGGCAAACTTTGTAATAATTTCATAATTCGTTAAAGTCATTTTATTCCTCAATCACTTTACAGCTATGCGTGTTGTTATATGACCATTTGCATATAATGTAAAACAATATTTATATCGTGACCTAAAACGTAAAACTTCAAATGCCGAACAACTTTTATTCCTGAATACTTTTAAAAATAGTTTTTTAATATAAATCTTGAATTATTCCAATACATCTAGCACATATTGTCAATAAATTCTTTAGTAGTAAAATCTGACATTATTTTATGGCTGGTTCAACAATTCAGATGGATATATTAAGTAAGAAATATATTTTTATTCAAAATAACTTTAATCAATATCATTATTTGTAAAGAATGAGGTAATGAAATGAGCTAAAAATTTTTAATTTGTATTATACCCCAACAAAGTCCGTTGTGGGGTTTGTAGAGTGTCTTACTCTTAACTTTTCATTAGAAGGTTATGTCTATTTGGAATCCCATAATTAACTGTCATCTACATACGTTTTTAGGCTAAACTATGAATATTTCTATGACAATACTCTATAATATATGTTAAATGGCAATTAATAAAATGGTACATTCTGTTGCTTGCTATACTTGATGTTAACATAATCGAAATAAGTTGCTAATGTTTCATTAATACATTTTTATTTTTCAAGATCAACTATCTGTGAAGCAGCAACGCCTGAAAATGATTATCACGGAGAGCACACCATACGAATCTTATGTATTGGTCTATGACTCAAGGTACGTTTACAATGGCGAGAATAGCGGAAGTTCTGTGTTTGACAGTACAAACTAAACATTTAATGATATGTTACCTATAGAAAACATTTACACAAGTTTTGTGTCTGACAGTAAAAGCTCAATTATTACAGCTACGTGTACATTGGAAAGAAACAGCGCAAGTTTTGTGACTGACAGTAAAACTAGAAAGTTAAAGCTACGTGTATACTCGCGAAGCAAGTTGTTAGAGAACTTGCACAGCAGCTGTCATCTACAGTGAACAAGGTAAGCAACTTTCATAGAGAGTATTTTAGCTATACAGACACAAATACTTGTGGTAGTTGATTTCCTGTTTTACGGATATCAATGTAACATATGTTTATGCGTAAGGTGATCTAAGCAATTTGAGACATTTAAGCTTTATTTTCCAAATAATCTACTGTTCTATGGAAGGAAGAGCTATTCGTCTTTTTATGACGATGCCTTAGTGCATGAAATGAAAATCATACTTGATGTAATACGTAGTAATCATGTGACATTACTCACAGAACTAATGACAGTGCTTATTCCTCTTCGTTTACAACATATACAACTTTTTAATGAACCCTTTTAAACTGAATAATCCTCTAAAACTTAAAAACATAAATTTATCTGAAATTGTGGGATTAGAATTTAGTCTTCTGGACTACATTTTAAACATTAGGTTCTCTCTTTCTTATACGGTTCCACAAATAGGACCATTCGAAAACTCAAAAAGCCCATTGCCGTGTTAAAAACAATTGATAATTAAAATTAAAAACATTAACTTCACCTTTTTTTAAGGAACCTATTACACACCTTGCTTTAACATTAAACATATCCTACAAAACTATGTTTTATTTTGATAAATTCCAATTCTTCTTTCATGTTATTAGAATATTTTATATAATGAAATTCCAATAGAAAATTATGCTTGATAAATACTGATTACTTCATTGTTACTTTGCCAATCAGATTCGGAGCACTAACTAAAAGTTTTGCTTCAAAAAAAAAAACACATAAGAGAACATATTAAATTACAAAGAACTTTAGGCTATTTGCATAATAAACACAGATGCGACTCCCAGCAAGAGAGACCATGTACGGTCAGATATCCTCAACGAACAAGGTTCTTGTTCAGTCCCGTACTATAACTGAACGTTGTGATGACATGCATTTAACCCTACTTTTGAATCCTATGTATATTTTGTGAACTTTATCGGCAATCCGTTAAAAAATCACGGTAATATTAATGTCATTATTTTTCTGCAAATTATTTAGGTAGCATGTCTCACGTGCTGATAGGAATCAGCCGAGATCTCTCACTTGTGTCATGATTGTTGCTCACGGCTTGTGCAAGCGTATCTTTAAAGTGGTCGTGCTCGCTTATGCGTTGACGGATTTCGTTGTACTGTTAGAAATTTTAGAAATATGGGAAATTGGTTACTATTTTTTAAATTCTTTATAACTGACGAAAAGCAAATAATACCTTTCAACTGTAAAATTTGTTTGCTTCTTGGTTGTGCAACACTATCCTTTTTTAAAGTTATTAGGGGTTAACATTTAGAAGTAGCTGCCATTTTGATATAGTAGGCTAAATGGCAATGTTTTAGACTTTTCTTTAACATGTTGACTGTGAACCTATAAATCTTTAATTTAATACCTCAAATCGTTATAGAATAAAACAATATTTTCCAAAATAGATAAAAAGACAGACAGGCGGACAAATAATTCAGATAGGACTGTACATTAAACGCCAAACATTATGTTTGACTTTAGTAAATACTGTTGTAAACATTTATGCAGTTATTACTGGACACCCTGAATATGTATGTATATAAATTTAAAAGTAAAAAGTTGTATCATAAGCAGTTAACAGTTGTATTGATATCAAAATAAATATTTTTTCTGTAAATAATACAATCTGTTTAAATAGAGTTAGATGCCGGCAGCGCCCTTTTGTTAGGAGAAGTGAGGACTAGGCTGAAAGCTTCTCGGACCTGAAGGAATACATTTTGAACAAAAGCCTGGCTGAATTGTTTTTATATTTAATGAAAGATTTTGTTGGTTTTATTATTCTTTTCGTAATGCATCCTCAAGAAGAAAGTAGCAACCTTTTTTTTGGATCATAAATTTGTTTGTATCTTTTATTTTTAAAGTAATAACAATATTTATTTCACTAATCTTTGTACATAAAACAAAGCAAAAATAATTAAAGCGTGTACAACTCAAGAATTGCTGTAGCGATTAGAGTAACATGTAATCAGTCCGTCACAAACAGTAAAATAGATATACAATTATCCCAAACGTTTATGAAAAAATCAGGTAAATAGAAAAAATTATGTTTACATAATAATATTTACAGAAATGCCCGTAAAGTCGAACACAGTTTTAGAAATTATCTATATTTTTATATGGATATTGTCTTTATTTTAACTTTGATTAGTAAAACTATACTTTTTATTAAAACTTGATATTACTTATGCAGTGCTTGTTCATTACTGTAATGCAGTTATCAAATTGAAAATTACTATTTCACATTTACTATAAATTATAATTCAGTTATAAACCCATTTTTCATATTGGATGTATAGTTAATTTATTAATGTGTTAAATTTTAACTATAACACGTTAAAATATTACATTTTTGTTACCACATTGTGTAAATATAATTATTTCTTTATTTTATTATCATTATTATTTCTTGTTTTATTCTTAAGATAATATTGATTTTATGTTTTTAATTTTACGATGTCGCATTGTAAGTGTCAGAAAGGACCATGCGGCCCTAACTTTGCCTGTATAAATAAAGAATTTTTCATTTCATTTACCAAAACCCTTACACGGCGGGTCACAGCGTGTCCCATGTGTAACCCAATAACCTTTTCAGGTGGTTTTCCCTCATGGCAATAATGACAACTTTCATATAAACATATGTCGGAAACACTTTTTAGCGAGCTAATGCTAGCGAAAGATTTCGCCGAAATTGTCTAGGAAAGGACAAAAATGGAGAAGAAAGCTAATCCATAGTTACAGTTTACTTACAGAAAAAACGAAAAGAATAAAAAGAAATATACTGACGCTTTTAAAAACCCCGGTATCTGAATAAAAGGAACATGTTTTCAAATATTTAGGAAAAGTACGCCAAATACCATATAGCGTCACAGCCTTGGTGAGGTTGCATGCTAAATTTCAAGGCCGTCAATCATTTCGTTAGTCTACATGTGTTACTATGTAATGTGTTAAAATGTAATGTTTTTGTACTACTTTTATTTACAGTTTTATTTCACCAATTATTTTCTCGTATCGATCGTGTTTACCTATAAGACGAATGTAAAGTTTCCGCTGCCGCACAGCCAAATGCCAAAGGGAGACATATGGAAATACATGTTAGTTATATATAAGTTAAGCTTCGATAGAAATATTGTTTCTAGAGATGACGTTAACCATAATCTATTATTGTTTACATAATTATATCTATACTTCTCTTAAATATGGTTTGAAAATCGAGAGTGTAATGAACACGCCTAACGGATCCAAATTTTTTTTCTCGATCAATTATGCTTTGAGTAGTGTGTCCATACTATTTAGACCAATCTAACTGTTATCCTACATTATCTTTCATCTAAGGAGACAGTTTGGTTTGGAAAATAATTTTTGGAACTTGGAAAAATTTTTGATTAGAAACTTAGTGCATTTTTTCTGTCTCACACGTTAAAGATCAGTTGTAATTTTAACAACTAAGTAACTAACTAAAGTGCTAATTGACTAATAACTAATAAAGTACCTAAGGATTAATACTTTGTTCGTATATTATTAATTTACTACATTATATTAATAATCTTCCATTTGTAATTGGAAATCAATTTATCCGAAATATTATTTATAAATTGGTATATGAATACTTTGTAATAATTGATGAACAAAAAGTCACAATACTTTTATTTTTATACCAGAGGCCTTTCAACATCAAAGATGCCGTCGTTAGGTGTCCAATAAAATTATTAGAGAATTGTGACTTTTCGTTCATCAATTATTACAAAGTAGCGAGTTTTAGCTCCTCCTTCTGTAGTATATAAATTTTTAAGGAATAAATTGGTTTTGGCTACAAATAAAGATTTAGGTTACAAATTTAGTATGCTTCACCCACATTTAGACGCAGATTTTTAAATAAAACATTTTTAACAAATGAAAGCTTCAAATTTTACAAATAATCTTTTGTTTATAAAAAAAAATCATTAGGAAAAATATTGAAAAACAATAGTTGTTTTAATTATATCTAATTCTTATATAAATCTGTCTGTGGTTCTTCAACGGTATGTGATCTTGAAGTAAACTATTGTATGTGGTCAGTAGCAAAACTTATATTTGCATTACAAATTTATAATTCGGAGTTAAGATCATCTTTTACAGTATGTAATCCTATGAGGGAGAAACTAATATATTATCTCTGCAATGTATAATCTCTCGCAGACTGCAGAGACCCAAAACTCGACTGTACCCACCATTACTCTTGACTCAGCTCAACTCTCAGCCTCTTTTCTCCATAAATCATGATCTCAGCCCGGGCTGGTGTTATTCTAAATGCCTGTAGACTCTCTGTTTCAGGCTATAGTAACGTTAGCAATGACAGTTTTTGAGATTATTTACAAATATATAACTAACGTTTAATTGATTCAACATAATATATGTCTTTGTATGTCATACAGGATAAACATATGAAACTGTACATCATTAGAAAGTGTAATAGTCTTCTTCTCACACAATATTCTTGAATATTATGATCTTCCACGCATACTATCAACAACAATACTTGTGGACAACTGTTGCTTTCTCTACACAAAATTCACAGAAACAATATTCAACATTCATGAATGTAGGAATCATCCTCAAATATTATCCTCTATAGAAGTCCTGGACACTCAAAGTATATCTTCTAACTATCCAAAACAACAGACATTGTTGTTTTTAGAATTTCAAAAACAATCCATAGTAACAATTTATAGAATTTTACGCAATGGCTGATTCTCCTACATCCAAATGTTTAGTGTACGTTATATATTCATTTGTACAGACATCAATAGTGGTGATTTCTCTATGTAGTCTTAACCACGACTATATGGAACTTTGTAGACCAATGCCATAAACATATTTATATTCTCCTTTAAAAGTCTCAAACTGTTCTTCAGTATTTTATATGGGTTTATTACAGCACTAATTGCAAATTTAAATGATTTCTTATATGTGAGGGTGATAGGCGTATTTTGGGGGTTTATAATTCTCATCTAAACTATGCACATTCCGATTCTGACTTCTAAGTTCCGTAATTTATGTTTAAAGGCTCATCAATCTTTATTTTGAGGCCCATTTATCTCTGCCCATTAAAAGCTAATTAGTTGATTTTCAGCTAATCACGATACGCATCTATGTAAATCTGTGTATGGACATTACTAGATCGGCCAGGATTGATTTATAATGGTTTATTATAAATGTTGTTTTCACAGCGAAATTTAATATTTTAAGGCTTCAACTGTGTTCCAAATTATGTCAAGCGGTGAGAATTGACAACCTACAGAATTATTAGGTGAAGGAGCCACCTGCAATTTAATTAATTATAAATTAAGCCTTAGGTCATATATTAATGATTTTCATTGTGAACCCCCCAAAAGACACGTTAAAGTCTCCTTACCCTCGAGTCCCATTATACATAGAACTTTAAGGATATTTTACTGTTAAATAGTTATAAATGTGCACATGCCAGATTCAATCTAAAATGTATAATATTGTTTATTTATAAAATTTATTAGTCATTAGGAATCATCTTTCAAGCAATTATTTTACTCGGCTTACACACACAATTTTTAATACATTATATATTAGTTATATGATAAAAGTAAATATAAAATTTGCTGTAAAGACAACGTTACTTTCTAGAAGGGGAAGTATCAAAGAATGTGACAGTTCATTAAAAATACAACGATGTAAACAAGATAATTAGGTTCCTTGAAAATTTTCTCGCGTCTACTCGGCACCGTCCTGTAATGTTTTATTCTGTACTTGATTACTGTCTGGTGGCTATGGTGAAAAGTGATTAAAGTTCAATAGCTTGATTTTAATATATATAGAGTAATACTATAGATATGCTCTTGTGTATCTAAAAATATATTTAGTTCATGTTTAATTTTTTAAATTTCTTAATTATAATTTTAGTTTTAAGATGATTGCAGCACGGTTGCATTTAATTTCGTTTTATTTCTCCTCATTTCTTTTCCATATATTTTTTTAATATTTCTGTAACTGTAACCTCCGCTAAAACATTTAAATGCTCGTTTGAGCCACCAAATTGACAATAAATTTGTTTGTAAATCTGACTCAGATATCAAGATAAAGTTCAGTTTAAATTTAATATTAACCCTAGAACTGGCGGTCATTTCATCCTGTAGTGTCGGGCTGTTTTGGAGCTTCGTGTAAGGTGTTTTTAAAAAAATTATTAAAAATATAAAATAAAAGCAATATAAATAAGAGTATATATTTTTGTGTTCAGAATTAAACGTAGAATTGCACTATATTGTAAATAAACACTTTTTTTAATCAAATATAAAATTTACGAAAAATATTTCTTAAATTTGGGGGGACCATACCTAGCAAATGAAGTTATAGTGAGAAATATTTATAAGTGAGATAGCCATTCTGTGCCAAATTTTATCTAGTTTCAGAAAAACATAAACATTATACACATTTATGAAAGCATCATAAAGCTATAGAACAAAAAGCAGCGATGCGTATAAATTCTGAAAATCGGGTGTACACGTAAGACTTTGGTAAAACAAGTTTTGCTAATTTATTTATCTATGAACACATGTTATATTGCATATTTTATTACTTAGAATAAAATAGAATATACAGTACTAATGAAATAATTACCATAAATTAGTTTTTGAAAAGTAAAAAAAGTTAAATTTTGCCATTATTCAAAAATTTTGCGAAAAATTTTCATTCAGCAAAATATAAAATCGTTTCTAAAGCTTGTACTATATCAAAATTTATAAATATATGGTTTATAAGTAATAGGAAATATTATATAGTTAGAAAACTATAAATATAACTAAATATATTGAAAAAATATAGAATAACCCAAACAGTTATTATATATAACCAAAGATTGTGAAAACTATCTATTTACCAAAATTAAATAGTTATTTCAGAGCTAAAAGAGTGCTATAAGTAACGTTTAGTAAGTGAAAACAATAACAAACTATGTGAAATGAATTTTAGCCAAGTCATTTTGCCATAGCCTACACAAAGCCGGTAATTTCTCAAACATATTTCAGTAAATAGAAATTGATTTATTCTAAAATATATATGTTTACACTACTACGACATCAAACAACACACTACACATTAAATACGACACTAAAACACGCGTAAAACTATTAAAACTTACAAATATCCACAGCTCGGCACGAAAGTGATACAGAACGGCAGCGGCAATATGGCGGTCAACAAACTAACTCATCTGTTCCCTAGCATTTTTCTTCCCGAATCCAATGGTGCATGAATTATATCGATAAGTTACCGGAGTATATTGTAAAAAGTAATTATACAAGGGAATGTTTGACCGACAAAATTTTGATGGTCAACACTACAGAAGCGGCATTGACCGACAAAATTTTGACGATTAACAGTTCTAGGGTTAAAATAAATTTTACATCGGAAAAAAATGCATAAATAAACGTACTATTTTTATAAAATCATGCAGTAATACAGGTATAAAACATTCTTTTTAGTTTTGAGAAAAACTATTACGATTGTCCATTAGGAAATATCGAAATTCTTATCGTCTAATTTGTTTACAAGCATATCAGTTAATTTCTTAACCTTTGTTTTTTCAATAAAATTCAAGGTAATTTCTTAAAAGTATTTTTAATATTATTGCCAATGTCCAATATAATTTATTATTTGAATAAATAAGAATTTAGCTTTCTTATTATGTGTACGCTAAAGGTACAAAATATTTGTTGTAAATTTTTATATCGCTCAGTTTTATGTCACTTCAGGAACTTTAATTTATGTTCCGTTATGACATTTTTCTGAGATTTATTTTTTAAGTGACACTTAATTTTCTATATATTTAGGGTATTTTTGGTGTCTTTTAATTTGTTATTCGTAGTTTTTATATGCATAAATTAATATATTAATTTAGAAGGTTTGAAGTAGTTTTTTTTTCTGCAGTGTCCTATATCGTATCCGTAACAAACTGTCTTAAATTATGTAAGAAGTTCCATTTTATCTAAAACCAATGCATATTTACCATTCACTAAACTCAATAGATATACCGATTACATTGAATTTTAAATAAATTACGAACCTGGTTAGTGAAGGGAAATGTTCAAGAGTTTTTAAACACACCTTAGTCGTTACATGAGTTTTTGTGGATATCCAAACAAGCCATACTGACACAGCTTTGACAACTTTATTAACAGGTTTACCGGGAATCAACATTTAAATTACTCGTGTATGGAAACAATAATACACGATCACTTCACATCCTGAATACACTTATTTGGCCTGCAAATATTATAGAGCAAATAAGTAAAATACTATCTAAGTAATACAATATGTAAAAACGCATGTGAAATATGTGAACGGCTATTTTTTGCAATGTCACATTTTAAATACCATCGCTTTTGTACTCAGATATTTATATCCACCAAATATTTGTAAATATACAGCTGTAAAGTGAAAATGAACACTTTTAAAACGTTATTTACGTCTAAAAACGACAGAAATTCAAATAAAAAATAAAATAAAATAATTTATAACGTTATAAATTACGAAAGCAGTGCAAAACTACTATTTAAGATAAATAAGTAACCAACATTCACAATGTATAATTTTTAGAGAGTTTGGTAAATGAATAATACACTACGTTTTTCATACGAGTTAGGAAAATTGTAAGTATATGTATGAAAAATGATTACTATGGTTTCATTTACTATTTCATATTTTCAGTTGTAATTAAATTTTGCTTAATTCCTAATATACTTAATTTGACTTTAGCATACCCTTTTTGTATAATAAACATTCCTTATTGAAAATGTTGTTTAACATTTTTAAACCTTTTCAAACTTGGTAAAAATTTAAATAAATATATATTACTATAGTATATGTAAAGCTGCACAGTGGTCTCCGTTTCAACTCTGGGAAAGACTAAACAGGACTTTCGCGGGTTTATCAAAGCCATGGGCTTAGCAACCATAAGCAGCGTTACATGAAGCTGGAATAAGTTTTGGATCGAGAAGTATAGGCCTACCATTTAGGGGAGAGGGTATATGGTAGGCCTACCATTTAGGGGAGAGGGTAGGCCTGCCCCTACATGTAAACACAGACTTAGCGATGCTCCGCAGTTTTAATTAATTTTAAACGGTTTTTATTACTTGATAACAGTGTTTGACTGCAAATTGGTGATAGTAATGTATATTAATGTGAACTCAAAGTGACTTGGACAGTTTATCTCATCCGTAAGCAATTTTGTTGATGTACATAACCAACTGACTAACAAGGTTAGACTTGTACATAACCACACAGTCAACGTTTGACATGACTGGGAGCGTCGCGACCCATTAACAAGCAGTAATCACTACTGATATCAGCTCCTGTGGCAACACCGGTAGCGTATTAATCTTCTAAGCGGAAGATCCCTGGTTCGATACCTGGCTACGGAGTTTCAGTTTTTTGCGTCGGGAAAATGTTGTAAATAATTTTAATCCTTGCATTTTATACTGTTATTTCTTCCATATTTTATTGTTACTGTATTATACTGTTATTGCATTTTTATCCATATATTTATATATTTTATTTATTTATCAACGATGAATTTCACTGTTGAAAAAACTAACTCTGGAAACCCCTGTATTATATTCAACAACGTAAAATATAGAAAATTAAGACCCTGAGAAATGGTGAGATTTCTTGGCGCTGCTTGCTGGGGAAGAAGTGCGGTGCATCAATAAAAACCGATGCGGATATAACAAGAGTAAGTGTGTGCAATGTAAAACACACTGGTGAGCACGGAGTCACCATGCGTTCCCTCTTGTCTCCGCTGACTAAGCCTCGTACTGTGGCCGCCTCGTCATCCTCCATTCCACCCGCTTCAGCTGCAAAGACGTCTGCACCCTCCACACCATCGACACCCGTCACGCCGTCTGCGCCGGTCTGCTCCGACCCTGGCCTCGCACTGACCGACACCACACCTGGCCCTGGGGAACCAATAAGCGTAGCATCAGTCTTAGGAACACCTGAAGACCCAGTAGCGGAGGTTTCCCGGCTTAAAAAAGAGGTTACGCGTCTGGAAAGCGAGTTTAAAAAACTGTTGGATCACACCATCGAATCCGACTCCCGACTACTTGAATTCACGGACCAGATATTTCCAGTGAATAATTCGAACACGCTCCGCGTCGACCGGACCGCCCGCACTTCCGCGACGGTGGACCGCGGCGTCCAGTGCGAGTCAGAGCCGTCCCTCAGCACGCGAAAAGACCCCGCGCCCGATTCCTTGGACTTCAGTGCGCAGTGCGATTTGCAGTCAACCGCGTGTGCACGGTGTGCTGAGAATATTGATATTATTTGCAGTCAGAAAACAACAATCGAGGTTCTTCAGGCGGAAAATCAATACTTAAATCAACAGTTGACAGCAAGAAAGGACGCAGATGAAAATTCTAAACAGCCATGGATTAAAGTGACATCAAAAAAGAAAGTATCTCCAGCTGAAAAAACTCACTCTGAGGTGTTTTCAGTAAAAAATAAAAAAACTGCCTGCTCATAGACAAAAAAGAAGGAAATACCCTGAAATCTCTAACTCAAACCTCTCCAGCCCGAACCATCCTCAAAACAACAATTTTAATCCTCGCAAAAAACTGCAGACTTCCCTTACCCCGATCCCCCACCTCCGCTCCATTACTATTAGAGGTGACAGTCACGCCCGTTACATCGCGGGACTTGTCGGGGACATGACCGGCTCTCCGTTCTCTGTTGGTGACGTGTGCATACCTGGCGCCGGCCTGCTGGACATCGTGAGCTCGGGCCACACACCATCTCGACCCGGAACCCACTACGAGGTGTTAATCGCTGGCTCGAACGATCTAGCAGTGGGCAAACAACGCAACATATACAGTCACCTGGAGGCCCACATCGCTAACAGACCGGCCAACACCGAGCTCGCTGTAGTCACCTTGCCAATTAGACATGACCTGGCACCAAACCATCCCATCCAGGACGAGACCGTGCTCGTGAATGCTTATATTGAGGAACTGGCCGCTCGCTATAACATTCAAGTGATTGACTTCAATAAAAATCGGCCGTAAGCATTTCACGAGGCACGGTCAGCATCTCTCAATGCGGGGTAAGCGGCTGATGGCTGAGATGGTGGTGGGGAGCCTTCTGGAGCTGAGACCCGCCCCTGCGGGACCGAGGAAGTCTGCGCGGCCGCCGCACGTCACTACTCCGACGGCCGCCGCCCCTCCTGCCATCGTGCCGGCGCCTGTGGCTGCCAACGGGGAGACAGCCGACACCCCTCAGCATCCCCCAAGACACCAGCATGTCACCTATGCCGAAGCGGCGAGGGGACCGTGTACTCCGGACGGTGACGGCCTCAAGGGACGCTCTCTTTTTTTTGGGACCGCACCTTCAAGCGACGGGGTGGTGTGACCGCCGGTGTAGAAAAACAAACAACAAATTAAAAATTTCACATTCAAAATACGATACGACTGCTTCACCAAAATTCTCAATCGGCAACCAACAAACTTGAGGAAATTCAACTCATGTGTGAAGATTTGAAAACAGATGTACTTGTTGTAACCGAAAACGGTTTCAACAACAAAAACATACATCTTTGCCACATTCCAAATTACAAATTGGCAGACGTTTACTGTCGACACCACTCCAAAGGAGGGGGAGTTGCTATTTTTGTGAAAAATAATTTCACCTTTTCCAATTTTTCAATTCAAGGAAAAGTTGATCGCGACTTTGAAGCAGTTGGTATCAAACTTCAAGGCAGTGACACAACATTGTTGGGCATTGGAATTTACAGGTCTCCCAGTGGAAGTGATGAAATTTTTTTTTCTAAATTTGAACACTTACTTACAGACTTGACCAATCACAGAAAAGACTTCATCCTCATGGGTGACTTCAATATTAACGCAATGGACAACCAGAATCCAATCACCAAAAGATGTGTGGATTTGTTGAGGTCTTTTGGCCTTGAGTTGCTTGTCAAGTCTCCAACGCGAGTAACGGCAACTACTCAATCAGCTATAGACAACATCATTTCCAACATTCCAGGTGTCGCGGTGTCCGTGGTCAACACAGCAATCTCGGATCACTGTGGCCAAGAGGCTGTAATCAGTGGAAAACACTTCGAAAGGGAGCTCAAAATCACAAAAACAGTAAGAGACATGAGGCCTGGAAACATTGCTCTTCTGAACACTTCCCTGTCCAAAGAAACGTGGAAATTTCTAAATTTAACGCAATCAGTAGAACAGCAGTTTCAAACGTTTAACGAGGTCCTAAATTATCATCTAAATTTGTGCTGTCCTACGAAAACAATCAAAGTTTGTCAAAAAAAGGCAAACAGCAATTGGATCACAAAAGGTATATTGGTGTCGAGAGAGAAATTAAAATTTTTCTCCGAAATCAATAAAAACACTTCGAACGCTGAATTCAAACTCTTTTTCAATCGATACACAAAAACATATAAGAAAGTGATCCAAGCAGCGAAAGCTATGGATGTCTCAAAATCAATTATATCTTCAAAAAATGTTTCAAAAACAATTTGGGGCATCATCAAAAATAACAAAAGACAGGGTGATTAAATCAAACTTAAAATTGGAGATGAACTTGTATGTGAGGCTGGGGAGGTGGCGAACGAGTTTAACAGATTTTTCGCGTCTGTGGCTTGCGAGCTAACCCCTCGGCCATTGCAGCCTCAAGTGAATCTTAGGCGAATACATAGTCCAGTAACGTCACTGGCACTGGTACCGGTTTTAGAAGAAGAGCTTGATCGAATCTTTAGACAGCTCCCGTCCAAAAAATCGAACGATATTGAATTGACGTCTATGTGGCTCATAAATAAATGTTACAAACATATTCTGAGCCCACTAACACATTTAATTAATTTGTCTTTTGAACAAGGAGTATTTCCCTCACTCCTACAATCCGCGAAAGTAAGTCTAATTTATAAAAAGGGCGATCCCTGTTCCACAAATAATTATCGGCCTGTCTCCATTTTGCCAGTTTTGAGCAAAATTTTTGAAAAATCTTTTTTGATCAGAATGCTGAAGTTTTTAAATCAAAACAACCAATTCTCTGAATACCAATTCGGATTCAGAAAAGGAAAATCAACTACCGACGCTGTGGCGAATCTGGTTGAAATAGTTGTTGAGGGTATAGAAAATCGAAATGCCACCTTAGGTGTCTTTCTCGACCTATCTAAGGCATTCGATTGTGTTGACCACGAACATCTGCTCGACATTTTGGAAACACACGGCATCCGAGGCGTGCCACACTTGTGGCTTAGATCATTTCTAAGCGACAGAACTCAAGTTGTCCAAATCTCAAATCAACGTTCAAACAAAATCCGACTGGACTATGGGGTTCCTCAGGGATCTATTCTTAGCCCAATTCTGTTTCTGCTATATGTCAATGACATTGAGTCATCACTAATGCACGGAAAGGCCGTGCAGTATGCTGATGACACGACTCTCTTTTTCAGTGAAAAATCAACATCTCTCTTGGAAGAACGCTCTTTTGTTGATGTCAACAATTGCGTTCAACACTTCAACAGCCTCAATCTCCAAACAAACACAACGAAGACCAATGTCATCAACTTTGCTCTTCGGCCTGTGGATTCTTGGTGTGGTCCTGCCACCATGTTGGCAGACTCCATACTAGAAGAGGTCTATAGTTCGAGATTCCTTGGAATACACCTTGATCGAGGGTTGACATGGAATAATCAAATTGATCACGTTTGCGCCAAAATATCCTCAGGAAATTTTGTTTTGAGGAATCTAGCCAAATATTGCCCCACTCAGGTACTGATGACGGCGTATTATGGCTTGATTTACCCCCACCTTATCTACGGAGTGGCATTGTGGGGTGCTTGTGCAAACAATCAGTTGATGAGGGTCTTTAGATTGCAAAAGCAAGCGATTCGAATAATCGCACATTTGAAATTCAGAGAGTCATGCAGAGAATCTTTCAAAAGTTTGCAGCTGTTGACCCTGCCGAGTCTCTACATTTTCGAAACAACACAGTATTGTATGTCAAAATGAGTCAAGACAAGTGGCCAAGACATACATTCATATGAGACCAGAGCCAGGGGAAACTACCGAATTGGCCAACACAGAACGGTGATTTATGAACGCCTGCCATCACAAGCAGGAGTTCATTTCATCAACAAGCTGCCACACCGAATAAAAAATGCCCCAACGCCCAAGGCGTTCAAAATTCGTCTAAAACGCTTTTTAGCGACACAGGCATTTTATAATGTCGACGAGTATTTGGCAAAAAACTGGGAGACCAGCCAATAGGTATGTAGCCCCGTCGCTGGTGGTGGGATGATTGGCGAATAAAAGGAAATGAATGAAGGTGAAATTGTATGTTTGATTGAGGATTTTGATGTAGAACGGATGGAAAAATTTTAGTTACAATAACGTCATTTGACGCATGCTATACATGTTAACCATGTCTTGGCAATAAAGAAATTTGATTTGATTTGACCATCCACAACGGTAGGAAAGAGTAACAAGAAAATCTACAGGATTTATCAAAGCCAGGGGTTAGCAACCAGAAGCGTCACTGCACAAAGCTGGATTATGTGATGGATGGAGAAGTATGTTATTCACACACACACACACACACACACACACACACACACACACACACACACACACACACACACACACACACACACACACACACACACACACACACACACACACACACACACACGTATACCCAAAGTATATCATGTTTAATTTAGTAATTCATGATTACTTTTCCTATAGAACATGGTGGTATTTTAAATGTTCAATAAGCTTGAGCTTTTGCTGTAACCATTAGTATAATGAATTCTTTTATAAGAGTTAGCTAATAAGAATATTTATCTTAGTTAAAAAGAAACCGTTATGAGGAATACAGCTTATGTAGTACACTACGGATTTTGGTACTATATTTAATAATACTTTAATTTTGATTATATTTACATTGATTTAGGCTTTAATAAAAAATACCCTTAAAATTCACTCATAGGCCCTCCTCTAATGTAGGCGTGGGTTGATTATTTCACAAGAAACGAATCAAGGCAGCTGAAATATATTGTGCATTTTTTGTGGATATTATTTGATATAGCGTAAAATACATATATGTCTTCTACATTTTACACACTCTGTACTTCATAGTACATTTTAATTTAACTGTAGGCTTCCAGCTCTCTTATCCTACCGTGTTTCCCTATGTTATTATCAATAGATTATCAGCCATTTGCTCTGCCATTGAAATATCAGAGAGAGACATGATCTTAACACTATGCTCAATCATAAATTTTTATAGTGTGGATATTTTACAATAGTTAAATTAAAATATGGAATTTCAAAACTGTTTGACATCCGTTCTGCTAAATATCTCTTATCTAAATTTTAATTGTTTTTTACTGTGCTTTGGTTTATATGGTGTAAATTAAAATATAGCCACAGGGAGTGAATGTATTATAAATGAAATTTTGACAAGTGTTATTATTTAATTGCAGAAATATCTTTCAGTTCACTTGGATATATAAGGGAAACATCAAATTATTATTGAAATCTGGTATTTGAGATTGCAGTATACAATTGAGGATTTAAAAGATTTACTATGACTTAAATATAGGAAGCTGCAGGGATAATGATACGTTAAGCTGGTTCTTACTGTTTTTAAAGACTATTATAAAACTTGGGAAAACCATACTATCGTTTTTGTGTACAGCTAAATGAAGAACAATAAAAGATTTGAGCTCTCTAAGATGTAATAAAGCCAGAGAATATGTTCATGTCGAAATTAATAAATAAAGGTTTTGATTTTTATATTCGTAGATAATCTAGATATAAGTACAGGAGAAGAAATAATAATGCGATATATTTTGCTTACATTTTAATAAACTGTTATAATACACTGATACGAAAAGAGAAAATTATAAACTCCTAGTTCAAAAACGTAAACATGAAATATTTTAGCAGTTAGTTAAAATACTATTGTACTAAATCAGAGTTGATGTACCTGTGGGCGAATGAAGTTTCATCACGTATAATGAAATGCCGCGATAATTAATTGTAAACAGAGAGCTGATTTATATATTCTCTCCGGTAAAATTATCGAAATATGTACGTTGTTTATGTTCAGCTCACCCTATCCTTAGTGCCCTTAGATATTACATTATTAGATATTTCTATTAAGTTAAAGTAATAAGAAACTACTGGTGTACAGTGGTTATAGTAAAGTAATATTGATAATAACAAAGTAATATACATTTGTGTATTTTATCATGATATAAAGAGTTTCATATCCTGATTTTAAGTGCAAAATTCTGAAAAGTTATTGTTATAAAACTATCTCCCCCATTAAAAATTTAAAATATACACATTAATTATAGGAAAAATAAAACATTCAGTTACGTATAAAACATAATTTCATGGTTTTAAACGTTATATATTAATAGAACTTTAAATATATTATTGGAATTTTTATTTATATTAGTAATTTTTTACGTTATTTTGTCAATTCAAATAATTTTAAAATTTCAATAATTAACACACAGAATTTATATTTTTTGACATCGAATCTGTTGAGATTTCTGAGGTGAAGAAGAGAGTTATAATATATTAGGGCGATAATGTGTTTGTAATTTTGTAAACCATTTACAAATTTTGTAAAAATAATATATTTTTAAAAGAATAGACTTATTCTTCATTGCAGAGTTCAACTATTTCCCTCTTTTATCAGTGATGGTTTTGGAACACAACTGGCTTCTAAGTCTTACTTATTTTTATAGAGGTCATATATTAATTACGCAATCAAACTTCAAAAGGGGATCTTTGAAGCGAATTGTACAAGAAATTTATAATAAAGCATAATCCAAACTGGGTTAGCTTTTCTCTGTCTCTCTATGTTTCTTTTTGTAATAACATTTTTATTTGTGGTATCGTTAAAGGTATTAATATAAAATTTTGCACACTTGATTGTATCACAAAAACTAACATATAAAAGAAACTTTAAATTAATAAAAACTTGGCGGCTATTTTAAGTTTTCTAAACCTAATAACTCAGAAACCTTAAATTTTATAGGAAGCCCACAAGGATTAATAAACATGGCGAATGTTGTAGACATTTTAAGACAAAATATGTTGTTTTACGATCAATAATAAAGAGGAGTTTAAAGTTTTCCTCAATCAATTCCTGTATATACTTTTAAAACACTAAAAAAATTTAATAACCGTATTGATGGTTTTACAAAACGAATCAGCGCTAGTATTCATTTAACGCTGGAATAAGCTTATATTAATATCGATTTCACTGTTTTCACTAAAAATAATTGATTTAATTAACCTCCAAAATGCGTTATTTTAAAGCCAATGTGTTAGTGTTTGAAACGAAACTAACATATATCTGTTAAGAAACATAAGCAATTTGTTGAATGCTATGTGCTACAGTATGTTTAAAATGATGCCCTACTTTCTTTTTACAGAGTCTGAAGTATCGAAATCTCAATCCTCGGATATCTTGGAAAATAGCTTTCCCTTGAATCTGAGCTCCTGCCTTAAAAATTCAAGCTCTATTTCTTCCACAGCAGGAGTTCAATATATTAGTTGCTTTATATCTATAAAAATATATAGATTTAACAGAAGTATGATCTGGAGATCGGGGAGGCCAGGGAACTGGCCCACCATGTCCTATCCATTGTTTTAAGAACCCTACATGTAAATGCTCGCGAACTTCAAGAAAATATTTGTGCTGGCTCCATCTTGCTGGAATCAACAAATCTAGTTTCTGTTGAAGAGGTACATTTTGTAGAATATCAGGTAAGACATCTCTAAGAAATACCATTTATGAATACGCATATAATAACAGAGCACAATGATTGACCTGGCAATGTATAGCCTGTTAGATAGAATGTGAGATGCAATAAGTATATAATTAAAAATTTCTAATCACACATGAATTACAATCTGACTTGATGCCCACTTTGTACGATAGCATTAGGAGTCAATTGTGTTTACATATGATTGTTACCTAAATTATATATCTCCTCATGAGCAAAACTGTCTACAACTGTAAATATCACATTTTTGAAAATTGGATGAATCTATTTACTGCCGTACAAACCAGTGAGCACATTCTAATATTTTGGGATGATTCTCAGCTTTGCAAGCTTGCAATTTCTGTAATTTAAAAGAATTTAGAATATTTTTTGCGACACAGTCCGTATTGTAGATTTTGATGCATTCATATTATTTGCAATCGCTCTCAATAATAGATGGATTTCATTTGACTTGTTGCAGTTTTCTTTAAAATGTACTAAACGAAATGTTGTAGGCCTACCTGCAAAATTCATGACTGTTTGAAGTGAAGCTTTCCATTTTGCCTTAGTCGATAATGAATTATATAGAATATTTGCAGTTAGAGTTTATTTTACGTGGGAAGTCGTTATCGTAAAATATATACAGGTGTAATTAATAGACACTCTGTATATTTTATTCAAAGGGAAGATTTTTAACTAAACTTAAAACTTGGGTTTCAATGTACTTGGCTGAAAATTTTGCGAAGGCAAAGACCAAGTAAATGTGAAAAAATGAAATATTTCACTATTATATTGCTATACCACCTATTCAATCTGTTCCTTTAAATCAATAATTAGAAAACACAATTTGTTTTCTTAAAATTCTACAACAACGAATAATTATATATCAGCTAAACAGTAAATGTAACGAGGCAGGAAATTATGAAGGTTCAGAATATACGAGATTGCTACAAAAAAAGGAGCAGTTGTTTGATGAAAACGTCCCCGGTAATCTATTTAGGTGGACAGGGTCAGTGTAGAAGTGGCCGAATGCTCTTTGAGTTTGTTGTAAACTTTCATCAAAAGATAGTCAACTTTCATCAGAGGAAGTTACTTCTCTAGAACTGAGCTTTATACACGTGATCGTCTTACAAGTGGTTTTATTTTTAAAGTAACTTTTTGCCTTAAGAAATGTAACAAATCACATTCATCCTCTCATCCTCTTACACGGATTTATTATTTAATAATTAATCACTGCATTTATGAAATAGTAAATCTTATAATGACGTGTCTTATAACTCCTATAAAAACATATTTCGCTTATTCTTTGGAAATTCTATAGCTAAATAAACATTAATATAATAATATACTTTTGTAATAGCTTTGGTAATAATTATTTTTACAATTACCCGAGTATATTATGTACTATAATATATTGAAATAAAATGTAAAATTTTACTAGTATCTAATATTTTAGTTTCAAAATGTAATGAGATTTATATTGTTTTGGATTAGTAGCAATGGTATGTATACTGAACATTCCAAACTAGTCTAACCCCAATCCGCTTTGAGGGTCCATTTGTAATTTTTCAGATCTGTAATATTCTATATATCTGGAAAGTTACAATATTTATGTAAGGATAGGAATACTTAGTATATAAAATAAACTCATGGAACGTGTTTAGTTTAAAATAACAGTTGAAATTGTTTACAAATGTAATAACCGGATTGTAAATTAACAGATATAAATGTTAGAATTTATCTGTTACACAGTTTTTTCTCAAAATTGTGCACTTCTGGTATATCTGATTCAAATATTAACCATTAAACACGATTAAATGTGATAAACATGTTCGCTACCAGATATTACACAGCCAGACTATGTTGTTAAGCTCAAAAGCAGGCACTTTGCCACTTGAGAGCTAAGCCGTTTAAAAAATCAAACAAACAATATATATTAAAGATTGCACGTGAAGGGCCTTAAACTTTATCAAACACTCACAAAATTAGTAAATTTTTTAGCCCGAAAAATGACAGGAAATTTAGCAAAATAACTCTTAAATATGACGCATCAGGGATATGCTATATTGATTTCAACAAATATAACGTACGTTCTTCCATTACAAAGCGAAAACGCAGAGAAAAAACGTTCCCTGCAAATGTATAATCTATCAGTAAATTATAACAGTTTATAATATTATGATAATAAAATTTATAATTAATATATATAGAATTGTTAAGGAAAATACTTGTTTTCGTTTACAAAAGCAGCGTTAGACCTACCTAACCTTTTCCTACCAAATATTTTCCATTCAATAACATATGTTTTAAACAATTAAAAATTTATTATAAATATAAAGTATACAACATATAATAAATATATATATATATATATATATATATATATATATATATATATATATACAGGTTGAATTTAAGTTAGTGTCGAACAATTTTTCGTGATACTACTCAGTATTATAGGCCAAAATATGAAAATTAAAAATCCCTATTCCATCTATCTTTTAACTACGACCAATTTCGCTATTTTCTTACAAAAAATCATGTTTTGTTTCAATGAAAATCAATTTTCTCCATTTTTTTAATGTTTTTTTTAATTCTGAATCCATTTTTGAAGTCTAAACAAAATTTTACATGGGAATAATGGAGAAAAAATGTCTTGAAAATAAGTTTGATGCGAGCAAATTGCTAATAAATCAAATTCTTAAGTTTTCGGCAAAAACATTATAAAGATATTATACCCGAGGAATTAAATGTTAATTCTAAAAAGAGGCCACTACTACAAAAAACTTGCCCATTTTGTGGTCTTTAAAATGAAATAATGCATTGTCATATCTTATCAGTTTTTACTCCTGACTATCTTATCTCTACAATCACAAGTATGAAGGAATACCCCATTTTTCAGGTTTTTTGTCTTTCAGCTGACTTTACCTCTATCCACTTAAAAATAGTTATCTGAGTCGTAGCTATCATGGATTTCACATCGAGAGAGTATGCAGAGATGCATTTTGTATATGGTTTTTGTGGCGGGAATGCTCTGGCTGCTCAGAGAGAATACCACGCTCGGTACCCAGATCGTAGAGTTCCTAGTGATACAGTTTTTACGAGGCTACATCAGCGTTTGATGGAGAGAGGAACAGTTCACAGGCAGCGTAATGAGGTAGGTCCTGTTCTTCGAGATGTTGCCTTAGATGAACGAGTTCTAGATTTAGTTCAAGAAAATCCTGAGTTCAGCAACCGACAACTTGCCAGAGAAGATGGTGTTTCTCAGAGTAAAGTGTTAGGAATCTTACACGAAAATAACTTTCACCCCTATCAATTTACAAAGGTTCAAGCATTAGAACCAAATGACTTTGGTCCAAGAGTAGAATTCTGTCGCTGGCTGCTCAATAGTGATATTGAACAATATCATTTTTTGAAAAACATTTTGTACACCGATGACTCTATCTTCACTAGGGCTGGTGTTTTTAACACGCATAACATGCACCATTGGCTTAAACAAAATCCCAGGGCTTCAAGAGAAAGTTCCTTTCAAAGACGTATTCATCTCAACGTA
Source organism: Homalodisca vitripennis (assembly GCF_021130785.1). Classification (NCBI taxonomy): domain Eukaryota; kingdom Metazoa; phylum Arthropoda; class Insecta; order Hemiptera; family Cicadellidae; genus Homalodisca; species Homalodisca vitripennis. Next base: position 20,372 of record NW_025780969.1, on the reverse strand, counting down.
TGGGCAGGAGTCATCGGATACCAACTTGTGGGTCCACACATTTTTCAAGAAACCTTAAATAGTGGAGTTTACTTGGACTTTTTACAGCATACCTTGCCCACACTTCTGGATGGACTTGATATGGACCACAATCAGAGGGACAACATAGTTTTCCAATAGGACGGTGCTCCTCCTCATTTCAGCAATGAAGTGCGTCAGTGGTTAACGGACAATTACCCGACATGGATAGGTCGCGCTGGAACTGTAGCTTGGCCGGCCAGATCTCCTGACCTATCTCCTATGGACTTCTTTGTTTGGGGGACTATGAAACAGGAAGTTTACTCGACCACTGTAAACTCTGAGGAAGACTTAAGAAACCGGATTGAGTTAGCTGCCCAAATAGTGCGTAACAAGTTATCTTTGAACGTGACGGTTAGGGCCATGAGGAAGCGTGCGAGAGCCTGCATTAGAAACGGAGGCAGGCAATTTGAAAACAATTTGTAGATTACTTACTGTTATGATTATTCTTTTTTGTAACAGTTCTTTATGTGTTTATCCTGTTTGATTTATTATTGAATTAAACACAATTTTGACTGGTTATTTGGCACCGTGATATTTTAAGTAGACCTTGTTTTCCAATACTGATTCTTTAATAACCAGTAGAAGACGTAGAAGTAACGTTTGCATTATGTGCTTTTTAAGCAAACAAAGACAGTGTTCAAGACCAGTGGGACATTTGAAAATAGAAATAGGCCTATATTCTAACCAGCAAACCTAAGAATTCCATGAAAATTTAATTACAATCAGTTTTGTAAATACTACGGAATTGAATAACATAGGTATTCAAGCAAACCGTAGTCACCAATATATTTTACGTAATAATATAAAACGAATAAATGCGGAATATAATGATAAATGCTTAAAATACATGAAATTTTAATTTTTTAACTTCTACAAATAACTTTCTAATACAAAATTTTAATATATTGTGTAAAAGGTTAAAGCAACCTTTAATACTTGAACGATAGGAAACACAAACATAAAAGCAACAACATTATATTTCCAAGCACATACATTTTCTTGTTCAGTTCATGAATTAATTAATCAATTAATTTATTTTTCAAGAGGTAAGGAATTTTGCCTGTATGAATACATATTTTAGCACAGATAGTAACCAGAAAAGAGATATAGTTGTTTCCAATATCAATGAGAGTGAAATTTTGATTCCCAAAATATTTGGTCATTGTAACTTATTGGCTTTTATTGAGTTTTCGTTAGAATAACATAAACACTAAACAATTCTTTCTGAAAGCAAAGAATCTTAATACAATGATAATTCTTATATTTTGATTTCATTTCTCTTTACATTATTTGCACTCCTATTCGTTCAACGTAAATTACAATTGATATAGGGTCTGAATGTAGAAAACAATAGTTTTTTAAGCTGAGGAAAAATTTCCAGGGCGTTTTAAATACAAAAAAAAATTTACACTTCACAAGTGAGTAACAAATGAAATTGTAGTAAAGTTCCAATAATGCTAATAAATTTTCTGGTAGAAAGGATATATGAAAATGTCAAAGTATTTTAAATTTAATACGTTACATACTGTAGTTATTTTCGGGGATATTTTACTCTTAATAATATTTTAAACTATCATATATAGAAATGTAATTTGTAAACTAATAGCTTCTACAATGTGTTTAAATAAGGTCAGTTATTGGTATACTTATCCAACCCCGCTACGAACGATATTAGCCACGGTTGGTATGTTTTACATCTGACATGACACATCATGGGACATTCCGCCTGACATACAAGATGTATGTGTCAGTGCCAGATGACGGTCTGGTTGTCAACATACTCGTACAGGGGGTGTTTGGCATAACATGCCTTCCGCCCATTACACGCTACTTCGCACTGGTCTAATGGCGTTAATTTGTGATAATAACCCGACACATCCATTTTGATCGCCTTATATGCTTCATGGTTCTGACTGCATCTCCATAGGCCAGTGGATTATGAATCATTATTCTCTACTGGCAAGACGCCACAATTTAAAATATTTAGTAAAAAAATGATATTCTTTTTTTATTTTATTGCAAAACTGTATAGATTAATTTTTTTTAACGATTCAAATTATTTATTAATAAAAAGTTCAATCAGTTTAAAACATCTAAACTAGTAATGCATCTTCTATTTGACCTTGAGTTATGACGGCCACAAGTTAAATGTATCATTCTTTAGAATAAACCGAAAGGGATATTCTCCTTGATGAGCTCAACATTTTGTTATTGTAGAAACAATCTTATTGAAGGTATGAATTGAATGAAGGTTGTTCTCTTCTCTTTGCCTCGAGTTTATACAGTAATAACGGGGTAGTTACTTATCCTCGAAATACAGTAAAACAGTTCTTCAAATCTTGCTGGCATTTAAATGTGTATATTTAAAACCTATTTTCAGTTTTAAGTTCTGAGTTTATGATACTTGATTACAAGAGTATTTTTATGGAAGTTAAAAAATACATTTACCATTTATCTCTTTGTGTACTGATGTTTACATACATTTTTGTATATTTATTTTCTGTTTAGTAATTTCACCATGCTTGTACCGAAATGTGCGTATTTACTTATCTAAGTATGACCAAAATTAGAGATGCATAAATATGATTTATTTATTGTAATTTTGAATATAATAATTCATTATAATCAAATTATAATCATAATAATATAATTAGGTAACGGATATAATACGGACCTAAAATAATCGTTATCACATTAGTTTACTATACATTAACTAAAATAAAATCCTGTTATCATTAGGCCAGAAAAAGGCATATTTGTATCACATGCACATATCATCTCAAAAAATATAGCTATAAGAATAAATTATTCCACTAAGATTATTTATAGCAACGCCATGAAACTTTGTAGCTTTTGTAATGATTATGAAGGCTTATTAGAGGCATAACAGCATTTAAACAAGATATGAAGGATTACATAAACAAAATTAAGAATGTTTCTTTCAAACTAAATTTTAAACTAGTATTAATTATTAGGCGACGTAGTAACTAATGTCATAGTACTCCATTCATTACTGACGCGTCGAAGGATTACACCATTCAAGTAACCTACTGTAGGGAGCCGTATACAGTCAACAAACATTAGAAAGAAACGGAGTTTAAATTGCTGCTCTATATGGATACGGACAAAAACTACAAATCTCCAAGTATTCAGAAAAAAAACTGACAGTAGCGACTGAATGTACAGCTGTATTGTTTGTCCAAGCACATTGTTCTCTATAACATATTGTTTGTTAAGTCGAATTCCTGAAAGTTTAATTCGTTGGAAATCCAATTGATTATGGACTTCGAAACACTGTTGTTGTAGGTATAAACCCTTTTTACCTAAACTGTGTTTTATGATAATTTAAGTTAAATTTTAATTACATACATAAAATAAATGGTATATACTTTATCGTTATCGAAATTTATCTAGTGGTTTTGACGTGCTCTCAAAGTAGGAACGAACATAAATGTGGATTGTCTGAGATATGTTCATACAAAATTTATGTTTAAAAATGTTTTTGTTTATATGGGTAGTATAGGTATACCTGATAGACAGGACATATTTCGATGGCTACAAATGATTGGGTGTAAGGAGAACATGAATATATATATTTTATTTCAGAGCTCCTCACTTTCTAGTATCTGCTGAATGCTTGATATGTTCTGATTTCCTGGCTCATGCCAGAGTTATTAGGGAATACGCCAATTTTATTTGTTTATCGTCTAAATCTCTAAATAATACAAGCTTTCTATCAGTCAAGTCTTAAAGATATTTATTTGTACATACTATAACTTTTTTTGACAAACACTAATAATTTTAAGTATATATATATATATATATATATATATATATATATACTTTTATATATACTTAAATGTGTATATAAGATATATACACATATATACATAAAGAGAGATCCGGGTTCGAGTCCCGGCGGAGCAAGTACTTTTTAAGATTCAATGTTTATTGATATATATGATGATATATGTATATAATATATATATATATATATATATATATATATATATATAATATATATATATTAACAATAGAATATATTTAAATATATATATATATATTCTATTGTTAATATTTAAACCTTTTTAAACAAAAATATGGGAATGTTGAGTTTAATTCTAGTCAATTTCCTCTCATTGCAGCATCTGAAATTAAAAAAAAACAACATAAATACAAAACATTCCATGTTTTGGAAAAAGAGTGTATGAGTATTCCTGCCGTTTTAAGATTCCAGAATTCAAGTTTTTGACATTGTTGGATTAGAGAAGCTGCACTAAGAAGAAGGTATTCGTATGTAGACGGTTAAATATCTAACAATTTACATATTACCTAGAAATAATAAATTAAAGCTATTGTTTCATAACTTTATTCGTCATAATTAAATTAATATAAAAGTCAACACAATGGTAAAAAACAAATTAATTGAAAAGCTAGAACAACTGGCCACAACTAACTTAATAACACAAGAGGTCGCGCAAACTCACCAGTAAATAACACCCTCACACAACACTGAGATAAGATATTAAAGTCACTGGTGCATTACGTCATCGTTACACATGCTAGCGGAGAGCTTACCCCCAGATTTTATTTTTTTGATTTTGCAACCAGAGAAAAGTGATTATTTGTATTATTTCTTGTAATTCAATGTTTAGATAAATAATATATATTTTTTGTATATTTTAGCACAGTATATTTAAAACTTATCATCAAAGTTTTGTTACCTACCACGATAAAACATCGCTTCAATACAATAATTTTATTTAAATATTTAGCTTCACTGTGGAGAACTATCTTTAGTTAACAGATGTTAAATCGAAGTATAATTAAGAAAGAGATATTTTAAAGCAAGTTTCTCTGTAATAAGTATCGCACGAAATTCTTTCCGAATGGACAAGAATTATATTGATATGGGATCTATTATTTACTATAATTATAAAATTAATTTTATAAACCAAATTTACTTTAACGATTTAAAACTAGGTCATCTAATACTAGAAAGTTACTAGGTACAGCAAAATCCAATACGACATTTACATCTAAGTAACCCTGTAGATGTTCAGGATCTTTACATTACGAACTGTTCATATCGGGTCTCTTAATTTTAATGTGAGAACTTGCGCATAAGAAATCCAAGTTAAAAATTTTATATTATCTAAAAAATGCTCAGTCCATTATTATGGATAATTTATTTACGTTGTAATTTAAATTAAAACATGTTCAATGCCTCTGTTAGCTTCATAAGGGAAGTTTTTAAACTCACACACAAGTTTTAATGTGTATTAACTACGGATGGAACTTTTGCATTACATTAGCAATGTCAAAGCTTTAGGTTATTCAGTAATTAGCTTGCATTATTACTAATAATTGAGAACTTCGTGAACATTTCCAATATCATGGTGATATATTCATTAGTAACTTGTAAGTATCATCTAATTTTTTAAGAAACTCCAGTCTGGAACTAATACATACATACGTTAAAAATGTTTGTTCGTTTCATTAATACTATGAGAGTTTGACTACTAATTAGTAAGAGATTGAATTAATATTATATTTCATTATGTATGCAAATGTATTTCTCTCACAATAGTGCAAAAACTAACGCTAATATTTTACGATTACAAGTTTAGTTTAGTTTGTATTCGGTACAACTATTTTTCATTCATGATTTACATTTATTTAGTTCAAAAGCAGCGTATAAATGAAATTTTCAAGGGAAACCTTGTTTTATATTTAATGGTGATTATTTATTTATAAATATTCATAGTATAATTTTATGCAAAATTTATATATTGCTGTAAATGTACAAAAACTAAATTAAATGAATTAATACACAAGAGGAAAATAAAAAAATAAAATGTTTAATAAATAATCTGAAGTCAAGAATACGTATTGCGTTTGCGTTGGACGATTAATATAACATATGGAGGATTCAATGGGGACATTTTTCTTAGTGTTCAAACAGGAAATAAGATATCCTTTCTGACTTATTCAGCATCCAATGATTCTGTGCTATTACCTACTTCTTCCATTGATTATTTTTTTTAATTTTCTTTCCTTGTGTGCTGGTAAATATGTTCTAGTGGACATAATAAAAGTGCTGCCCGCTGTTGGGAAAGTTAACCAGTAATTAATTTATATTTCATTTACATCAACGACAACCTCGACCACAATAAATATTATGGTCCTCTAATACATTGAGAAAGCTATTGCTAATAGAGTACGATAAAATGTTCAATATACTCATAAGTAAAATTTTTCGCACATTTTACTTCGTTTGTCTTAATTGTTTGCTATTTAAAAGAAAATAATTATAAAAACTGACATTACAAATAAATAAATAAATAAATATATATATATATATATATATATATATATATATATAAATTGTATAAATGGCAATAGCCTTATTTAATTTCAATAAACATTGAATCACTAAAAGTACTTGCCCCGCCGGGAGTCGAACCCGGATCTCTCACTTGCCGAGTGAATTTGTATGGTAGATACACCACTGAGCCCTTACTTTTTACGATTCAATTATTTTGTATTTAGCCGTATCTGTCACAAATGCGTTTAAATAAGCAAACTAACATATGATAGGAAGACCAAATACCAGTCCAAATAGCCTTACATAGATATGAAAAATGTGATTCAATGTTTATTGAAATGAAATAAGGCTATTGCCATTGATACAATTTAAAATGTAAATAAAAGTCGTTTGACAGGTATTTGGTCTTCTGGTCATACTTTCGTTTGCTTATTTAAACGCATATGTGACAGATACGGCCAAATACAAAATAATTGAATCGGAAAAAGTAAGCGCTCTGTGATGTAATGGTAGCACATTCACCCGTCAAGTGAGAGATCTGGGTTCGACTCCCGGCGGAGCAAGTACTTTTTGTAATTCAATGTTTATTGAAAAATATATATATATATTCATATTAAATTATACAGACTAAATATTTCTCGAAATTATTGCATATAGTTAGGTTACACGTGTCTCTGCGTCACGCGTTAATATATCATATGATTATAGCCGATCTGTTTAAAAAGTCTTTTAACCAATAGTTTTTTGTTGCCATGGTAGTTAACGATAATATTAGTGTGAAAATTTCTGTAAAGCTTAATAAAATCCCATGAAATTACATCTACTACTGAACAACTCAATTTTGCCTATGAATAAATAAGGTTGCATGCAAAATTTCTAGTTTACGTATCAGTTCGTTTTAAATACATATCTGGCGAACAGACATAAAGGTGTGAAATTTTTCCAGACCTCGAGTGAGATAGCCTTTGCTAATGCTCAGCCAGTTACATGATTCTTATATTTCAGGAGTTAAAGTATTACATTTAAAATGAATGGTTAATGATAAGAGGATACTTTTACCACTGAAATAGTATTTAAATGTAGTCAGACTGATGTTTACTTGAAGTGCAGCAAATTCTAGAATAGACTAGTGAAGAGAAGTATGGCACTAAAAGGACCAAGAAATAACGCAAAGTGGTTCTAATGGTCTGTACACATTAGGGGTGTATATTTACGTAACGGCGCGACGGGACTTGTACTTTTAGGTGAAGGTTTGTTTACAGTTAGTGTATTTATTTTATAATGTGATGAGTGCATATACATATATCAATGTAACTAACCTAAAATGTTAATGATAAAAGTAAACTATGATAATTAATATTATAGAAAATATGACATTGTGTTATTATGTAGTTGGCTTAATCATGACTTAATATATTACTATACAATTTGACTGAAATAGTCTTTGATTGTTTATGAACTGTATGAACTGTATGAATGACTTTGGTATGAACTGAACAACTACTTTCACGCACCATATATTCATGGCATGTTAAGTATAATAAAAGTGCAAACTTCAGCAAGTCAGTCTGTTGTTTTAGGAAATAATTCAAGGACAAGTACGAATTATTGATTTTTTTATTAATTACGATATATAGAAATAAAACTGAACAATACTACTTATTAAAAACATTAATTCTGAATCATGTGTACTTTACCGAATTTTTATCCTTTCATTTCAGAAAATGTATTTTTTTTAGTCTTATTTAATATATATCCAAACACTAAAAGACGTTATTGAAAGATGCATAGTCTTTAGGTAGAGTTTGTGCAGAAAATGAGTATATTACGTGTGTCCCTTCATTGTAGCATTTACGGTAAATTGTTATATAACTCCACAGAACGTTCTATCCAGAAAACAAAATTATCCATCCTTCCATTGTTTATATATATATATATATATATATAATTACGCAACATGTAAAAAAGTTCAATATTTATTTATATTCTTTAGCAATAAATAATAATTAACGGTTGGTCGTTTTAAAAGTAAAAGGTTGTTTTTATTATGAACAATATAAATTATTTATATAATGATATAATATATTCTTTAAAAATAATGTGATGCATATAACATAAATAACGATGACATAAACAGTTAATTTAGTAATGCGAAACACGTCATCCATCAGCTTTTACCTGCTCAAAAATTGGATTTGTTCGATTTGGTTAGTGACAATAATTTAAAAGCCTATTCTGACGTCACGGAAAATATATTTAATTCATTGATAATTAACAAACCATTGCAGTGCAAGTTTCTCTGTTTCATAAAACATGTTTAAAAAACATTTACATACACTTTAACATACATAAAAGTAAAATGTAATCCAAAAAACCTATTAAAGTAGTTTCATATCTAAAATTCCTTCCCAATCATAATTTATAATAATATTATTTAATAATACTTTAAAATAGCACTGGTGGAGTAATTAAACAGAATTCCTTTGTTAATTAAACTAAAGAGAGTTGTATTAAATTTTTCCAAAAGTTTATATAAATAAATTAAAGGACTTCGAATTTTTTAAACGCTTAATCTGTGTTATAAAATGAATGATATTTTCGGTATTATCCTATAATGGAAAGCCAGGAGGGTTTAATTCTAGGTAATTTGAACACTAGAACATACACTGAGTAGAACTTAACCGATATTTTTTGTCACTTAAAATAGGCAACCATAAATGTCGAAATGTTTGGGTAAAAAGGGTAGTTGGATAGTTCTACTTGATTGCGATAATCACTGTTGGGGTATCTAATGATCCCTTACATTTAAATGCTTTTCAAAGCTTATGTATGAGCGTTTTTTTTCTCCTCCAGTCTCTACTACTCTCTTTGATCGAATGAAGATAGAGAGAGCTATCATTCACTTCCTGCAATGTGCTATAACATGACTTGGAAGATACAGATCTCTATTCCCAATATTTTATATCCTAAAGCTGATGAAAGGGATATTTAATTAGATTTTAATTAGGGTAAATTTGTTTTTAATCATGATTTGCTTTTTGTATTTTTCATCTTTGGGGTTCGTATAAACAATATTAGGTCTTCTAAAATGTAAGATACAAATGTAAAGCTTCTTTCATGTATTGCAAGTACACCACAGTGTGTGTTGCAAAAAGAGGTTCAAGTCAATGGCTTATTCCATTCTTGACATAAACTATCATAAGGGAAGAAAGAACATTTAACTAATACAACAGATACAAGTGAAGTTGTATCAATTTACAGAGTTATAGGTTTAAATGATGTTCAGCCAAATCCCTTGGATAGGTATTAACCATAATAGAAGTCATTCCTTGAATGTATAAATTAAATTTAATACAATTTTAAGACCAATAACAAATATGTTTTTTTCGCATTTTTATTCAACTATGTCTCATTTTGAAACGTCATATGATACTAATACGTTTGTTTATACATTGACTTATTCTGCGATATTGTCGCTACCATCGTGGTAAACCTCAAGACCATTAACAGCTGGTAATTCTATAGAAAATATTTGCTAATTCCAAGGAGTGACATACACCATCATCGAACTAAACATTACCTATTTCAAAGTCTCATGTGGTTCGCAATAGGCCAGTTTTTTCTCAAAAATCGTACGGATAGTCTGAAGGAGATTAAACTTGACCATTAACTCGAGTGATTACCTCCACCAAGGTTCGGCTAATTATGATTACTGGACTCGATTTCACCTTCGTAAAATAGATCATCATACAAAATTCAAACCTATAAGCCAGTTCGTTCTCAACATATCATTCAGAGAGAAAGTTACATAGACAAACCGAATGACAGAAATACATTTTTCCAGACCTTCCAGTAATAGGCTTCGCTATCGCTATAAGCCACGCCCACTCTCCCCTCTCTTCGACCAACAGTGCCGCCATAGCCTGCAGTGCAAAAAAGCAAATTACCGCGCTCCAACATGTATAAAAATAAATTATCATGCAGAATTCCAAGTCCATAGGTCAGTTCATTTTCGAGAAATCGTGCGGCCAGACAGACAGATAGATAGATAGACAGGCGGCAATGAAATTTCTCCTCCTCTACGAGTGATAGGGTTCACTAAAGCTCTGCTTTTAATACTCATATTCTTAATACTTTATTGTTTATATTAGCTAACCGGAAATTTTATATTTCTTATATCTATAGTGTTCTCTAAATTTAATTATAACCCAAAGTAAAAATATTATAGTTAAAAGTGAAAATGTTTTTATACATTAAAATAGTAATTTTAAGTTTTACCGATAAAAATTATCATGAATCTATAGTTTTTTTTTTTTTTTTTTTTTAATTTAAAGTTTCCTATCATATTTATGCAAAATTGCACCATTATTTTTACTTATAACAGTGTAAATACTGATGGAAGACTCATATAAGAGAACAAAAATGATAACATTTGTCATTGGATGACGTCACAAAAGCCGCTGTCTGGTATTGTGCTGAGGAACGGCAGTGAAAAGCTGTCTTTGTTTTCTCCCAGAGCTGTTTTATTTGACGTTGACAATGACGGTTAGAATATCCAGTTCGATATTATACTTAAGCCAGCAAGTTGCTAGTGAATATATAATAGTGATTTTATTATCTATTTTGGTATTTAGGTTTACTAGTCAATAACAGAGATCTTAAAGAAGGAGAGTACAAGTCTTATATAAGATATGTCTCACATAGTTTATGTTTAGATGTTAGTAATTGCATTTAAGTAAATTTGTGAATTTACAGAATGTAATATAGCACAATCCAGCCAAAAGGTTTTCTATATACAGTATAAGTCAACGTTAAACTTGTATTAAGCTTAAACCATTTCCAAATTATAGTCCAACTTAAATATTACGATAAAATTCAAACGGTACAGTTTTTAAAAGACGAGAGCACATTCCAGTTAGTATATAGAACAATTAAAAGAGTCCCTTTATTAAAATACTTCATTTTCTAAAGTTTTTCTATATATTTAATAAGATTGATATATTGAGTGTAAATTTTGACTAAAATTAAACATGTTTCCATCCTCAACATGTAAAAATTGGATTAGTACCAAGTTTGTTCCAGAAGATTAATAATTTGGTAACTGATAACAACGATGAAATTTTAAAGGAACATTATACTACAGAACTTTTGTTTAAAAACAACCTTCCGTCAATTATTGAATGAGCTAAGGCTAAAATAAAAGTTGCAAGCAAAAAAAGACAATCCTAATTATCTCACTACCGTAACTTTTCCTTATGTAAAAGGAACATCAGAATCAATTTGCAAGATAAATTAAACCAAAAACCAAAACAACAGGAAACCAAGAATGTGACATATATAAATGACTGTGGATGCAACAAGACGTATATCGGCCAAACATCAAGACCTGTGGAAATTAGGCTGAAAGAACATATTTATAATTATAAAAAAGAAAACACTGAAAAATATAAATTAGTTGAACATGCAGTAAAGGAAAATCATCATATAAATTTTGAATCATCTAGTGTAGTTTTTAAAGAATCTTTCTGGACTATATGAAATAAAGTTAAAAGTGCAAGTATGACAGTTTAAAAAAATAATTGTACTTCCAAACCTTCCGTAAATTTCAGTTATATTTTATACCATTAGTAAATCCATTCCAAAATTATGAATTGCAAATCATATGTTTCAACATAATTCCTTTATAATTTATTGAATTTTGGTCTATTTTATCATATGTTTTTTTCTATTTTACGTATGTTTTTTTCTGTAAACAATATCTAACTGATGATGCCTTAACCGGCGAAATCGCTTTATAAATAAATTAAATGTAAAGGTATGAAAAATGACTTTTCCATTCAAATTGAACATGTATATTAAAGATTGACAAAATAAATTTCAGATACACTAGTGAATGTAGGCTGTAAACCGAGTACTGGTTTTAGAGTAATTGTTGTTAATTTAATTAGTCATGTATACAAAAGATTGACAAAGTAAACAGCATGTGAATTCGTTTATGTACACTGTAAACTGAGTATTGGTGTTATTGTTTGACCTAAATAAATGAAGATCGGTCTTTTGTTGCAACATTCTACTTTAGATTCTAGATCCTTGATAACAATGCATCATGAATCTTGCCGGTCCCCAGTGTTTATCTCTGTGTACTTTGCCTGCAGTTGCAGTTTTCTGAGGAACAATGCTGTGACTTATTACCGCATTGCTGCATTACATTTACACGAAGCATAGGACATGTACTTGTTTTAAAATTAATATTTGATAAAAGAGTTGTGTATATATAATCTACATACTCCCTCAAAAATTTTGGTATTATTCAAGAAGAAACTTAGTTTAATGTTTTTTTGGGAAACAATTTAGTTAATTTTTTTAACCTAAGGTCTAATACATTGTACACATTTTTTGGGTCACTAATATTTTCCAAATAATTGATTTTTTTATCATGAAACTTCTGAACTGTACAAGTTGTTAAATGGAATGACGTAACATATATAACACTAAAACCTTGAATTAAACCAAAACAATAAATAACAATCGCATTCCATGTTGTGGTTTATATATCTTCACATAGGGTGCTCTAACTGTGGACTTTTGGATGACAATACTTCTTTGTTCACACTGTTTATGGATTACATTCCCGTAATATAAAATACAATTCTTATTAGGTACACGTCTCGTCGCATATTTAGAAAGGACGAATATGTTTTTTACAAGATGTTCCCCTTAAAATTGTATCACTATATTTGACAGATTTTTCTATATGTACGTAATAGTTTTATGTTTTATTATATGTAGTTAAATCATTTACAATTTATGTAGGAAATAATATGCTTAACACCCACTAAAACATAGCTTGCTTTGATGTGAAAAGTGTAAAAGTTTGTAATGTGTCCTTAAGTTAGTATATTAATTTTAATTTTAAATTGAGGACTTGAACAGTGATTCTCCAATTAAGGATAGAACTCAAAGAAGCGTAACGTAAGCAGCTGAACACAGTTATTCCATAGACTAGTCTGGGTTCTTCCATTATATGATGGAGTTCATCATACAAACCCACGTTATATATGGTTTAGAGTATAACTGGACATTATTGTGTAAAACTTTGGAGCAGAGCTCTTGAGTGAATCCATTTTCCAACACTATACTGGTGGCTTTGGCTATGAAGAGATTTCAATAACCCTAGACATATATGTAGTAAAATGACTACTGCTGTAAGAACTAAAAGTGCACACCACTTCAGAACTAAATTCTTATTGCATCACACTTATGCAACAATCATTCCTAGCCAAATAGAGTCTAAATTAATCGCTCAAATATATTTTTGATAGTCTCCTCGAAAAATGGCAGTCTCATCACCACTTTAAAATATAATGCAATAAAAACCAAGAGTAATTTATTGCGTCTGAGAGTTTTGGGTGTTAAGACATTTTAAATTGAATTCTGCTGTTTGATACCCTTATTAATTTCGACAGTTTTTAACTTTGCATAAGAAAGTTAATACCTTTTCATAACGATTCCGATTTATTTAAAACTTACCCTTATTTCTTTGGCTTATGCCCGGAAGCTAAAACTAACTTTAAAACTTTCGGTTTACACAGTGTCAAAATATTCCGCCATTTCGGAACACAGTTTCAGTCAGACGTGTTATAGAACGCAACAATAGAAAAGTACTTGTGAAAATGTTACTATTATTGCAGGGTATTAATATACATTATCGAAAGAACCAAGCACGAAAATAACTTAAATAAAGGAGGTATGATATTGTCTAAAAGCTGCTAGCAACCAGGTATAAAGAAGTGATATTGATCATAGCTTATAGGTGCTCGGATAAGCTTCAACCACTAACAAGAAAGCTACCCTTCAACTATTCTATAAAAACGAATGCTTATAATCAGCAGTTTCGGTTTTACATATGTTGGCTCTTCTCACCGACACTGAAACAAAAAGTTATTTGTGTGTGTAATGTTTTGACGCAGTAAGGCTGAAAAAATATTAGTTATATTTATAAATGTTTAGTTATCTTACACAAATTCAAGCGGCATCACAAAAATTCTTTCAAATTTCACCATGCCTGCTTATTTAATTGTCGTTTATTTTTATTTTTAAATTATCTTTCATTATTTGTGTAAAACCACTTTCCTATCATCTTATTATTCCATTGTTATTTCTCACACATTCATGCACAAAACTTATGAGGAAAAAAGGTTTCGATCCAGAAAGCAACGCCGGACGTTTTTACTGAAATTTTCATATTTTAGGGAAAATTTTCTTGGGATTGATAAATTAATAAAGAAGCCGCTATTTTCCTTACTTCGTGATGATGCTCTCCAGTTAATCATCATAGTCTCCTGATACATTTTATAGTAACTAAAACTTAAGTTGAAAAGGCAATTATTTGAGGCGCTGCAGTCAGAGAATAAAACAGCGTATCATTGCCTAGCACAAATTTTCCTGCACTTTACATGATATTTAAATGCATAGGTCGACCAATTTCATTACGAATTGAAATATGAGAGAGGAAAATACTAAGTTCAAAGAATGTTAGTGAAAATGTGCACAATGCAGTATGGTGGAGCATTGCAATAATCTTTAACCAGAATTTCATTTAAGTGTATATTGCTAAGTAGTTTAAAAGTTAAACAACGTTTCAACTGGCTATTAGTTTACGTTTACAACAATAGAAGGAGTTTTCTTGAAATCTATTCTATCTCCTACATATATATACATATTATTATAAGTTTATGTATATTAGTTAGTAGGCTTCCAATTACTGAAAAAATAAAATATAATTTTTAATTGCCATATACGTGTGCACAACCCAGGGACTAGAGAATGTCTTATATCTGTCTGTCAAAGACGAACTGGGCTGTGGACTTGAAAAGTTTGCAAGAAGCTTCATTTATGTGTAGGCCACACTGAGTTCGATGATAGGGCATGTCAGTTCATGAAATTTGGGTTATCGTTAGAGAATTTTTCTGTATTGGTCTAATAGATAACCATGATAGGAGCAGAATAAATAAATCTGAGACCAAACTCAGTACAGTCGTATACGAACTTTTCCTCATAAAGTAAACAATATTATATTAGGATATAGTAAATAATAAACAATATTGGACAGAAAATAAAGATATGATTTTAACACTCTCTTACGTTATAGTACCCTTCCTAGCAAGTCAGATATTTTATTATTTTAACAATGGTATGAAACCTAACTTAACAAAGAAAATTTTAATGTATCATGTGTCAAAATATCTCAATATACATCTTTAAAAAACTTTAAATTTTGCATAATTTGTATATACTTAGAATAAACCTGCTGTATTCATGTCCATCCATGGATTGTTCATCAATCGGTAGAATGTCAAATTTTATTTTATCAGTGACTGTTTCTCTGTAAATATGTCTGCAGGATATATCAACAGTAAAATTAACTATAGCTTTGAATTTTTTCCGTAATATCATCGATGCCTCTTACGTGATATCTACGTGGCGTATTCGTATTTTGTATTAAATAGTGATATTTAAATGTAATTAGGTTATTTAAGAACAACATTCATTTCAATGTTTTTTGTTTTAAATTAAATTTATTATCATTACTAAAACAGTATTAAAAATTAAAAACCGGAGAGAGATCTGCAGGCTTTAACAAAAAAACAAACTGCCACACACGTGGAAATTGTGCTGTGAGGACAGAAAGTGAAATTGTGCTGTGAGACAGAAAGTGAAATTGTGCTGTGAGACAGAAAGTGAAGGTGTTACTCCGGTCCGTCGAACAGCTCGAGCTGTCGGCCATAACTCACAGGATATCTCTACCTCTCAGCCATCTGACCGTGTAACTGCCCATCGTCCTTTTCAAATGTTACAGTTTTTGAAGGAAACACACTGGCCTATGCAAAATGCCTTACTTTAGGTTCTAATAAATAAAGTTGTGAGTTTTAAGAAAGGATGCTATGTTTTATTTTCGATTGACGAATAATCTCCATGTTTTATTTTATGTATATTACATGAAATTCACACATAAAATATTATTTTGAGAACATACAGTTAGAGGAATTAGGCAAATACGTACATTCGTTTGTTTTCAGATGTGGCATTTCATATTATATTTAAAAACATATTAAATTTATTTTTACTGCCCAAAGTTTCTTCAGTGCTATCTTGAAGTTATATTGCAAATTTTTCATGTTTAACCAAACACTATTTTATTTGAAAGACTTCTAAAGGACATAACCTTTAAATAAAAGCTGATTGAAGAAGTCATGTAGGTAACAGTTGCCATTATTGTGTTGGGGCCCGCAATAAAGTGTGTTATATTTTCAGGAATGAAATGTCATGGATATTAAGGCGAAAAGAACCTTACACTCATATGATTTGTAGTATGCCATATTAGGAATGTTAAGTTTAACACCAGTTCACGTTCCTTTTGGAATCTGGAATCATGTTCGTCTCAATAGGTGCAAGAAAACTCGGTGAATTAGAAGCTTAAAACAGACTATAAATAGTTTTCAATATCAGAGACACCTATATTATACAATATATACTCGTATATATATATATATATTATATATATATATATATATATATATTGAGTAATTTAAATTATTAGCTATTGTCAGTGTTTTTTCGGGTGTTCACACTTTTTGGATCTCTTTAGACAAACATGACTTGGTTCCAGAATTCTAGTTTATGACAGCGCCATATTGTAGAAACTGCACAAAGATGAAGATGGGCTGGACCTAAACTCGATATTTAAAATACAACCCATATGTGAGGTTTTACTTTAATTAAACTATGTCTGAAAAGTGTTACATTATTATTATCTTCAGTTGTTTAGACAAATTATAAATCTTTGAGATATACTAGTTGCAATCACAATACAATATCTTGCAATACATACATATAAGGTATTAATAGGAACCAGGAATATAACATTAATCTTTTGTACTACTGAGCCAATCAATTATTTCTACTATGAATATGACTATAATTATTTCACATTATGAAATGTAACTAGTTTATTTTTGTACAGATAAAAAAGCATCAGCAGTACTTCTTCACAGATATTGGATTTCATTGTCAGCATGTGGATAATAGGAAATGTCATTTTTGCTTTGAATCATCTTTAAAGATTCAGCTTATATTTCATAAAAGGTAAATTTAAATTAAATAGTGGTTCATCAATCACTAAGTAATAAATCTGTTGCCTTAGTAACACTAGGGCAAATAATCTTGTAGTGTAATTGTCGGGAACTATAATTGTTTCTTATCAATAATAAACTTGATTATTATTATAATATCAAGAATAATGTGTTAGCATAATATGTACATAAACATTAAACACATAAATACATATTTTTTTACTTTTTTAGTAAAGCAACATATTTCCCTCTTCATATACATAAATAAGATACAAAATAAATTTACTAAATTACTAAAACATTTTATAGCAGAACAAAAAATTAATTCAGGTACAATGTTTCTCCAATGTGATTAGTTTAAGATAAATTCTAAGATACATACTTTATATTTAGTATAGCCACACGTATCCATTGCATTTGAATATATTTCGTTGCATCTAAGCTAATCTTAAGATAAGAAGAGTTAAAAAAATCTTCGTAGAGGTAAAAGTGAAATAGCTTAAAATTCAATTCAAATTCAATACAGTATGCAATTAGTATGCTGATTTATAAGTAGCCTGATATTGAAAGCAGTTTTGGCATTACGTAGTTTTGCCTAACTTTGAGAGAGAACATGGGATTTCAGAGTCTTTATATATGAAGAGGTTCTCAGTATCAGGAGTTTAAGTTATTTTCACTGCACTGTGAGCGTATAAGCTTCAAAAGAAGCGGATAGACTAATACATTTTGATGATATGGTGTTAACAGCCACTAGTTACATTCAAGTAACTTATCAACAAAAACTATTACATTTTCCAGGATGTTCCCGGCCACATTAAATGCTTCAATGAACAGGTTTTATTTGCCCATATTGAAAGGCTCAACATACTGCTATTTAATTCTCAGTATTATTTAATTCTGGAATATTTCTAGATAATAAAATATTTATCCTAGACATCGGGCATGCTTCAGTCGCTAAAAAGCTTTTTTCCATGTTTAATATAAAGTTAAGATATGTTGTCTGTCATGAATAGCGTCAAATAATCTCCAAAGAAAGGTTATATGGTAATTAGGACAATATAATTAGTGTTTAGTCAGCTTATAGATAAATAAATGAGACAAAAAGAATTAATCAGTGGCAAAAAGTTTTAAAATATCATCTGTATAAATTTTTTCAGAGAACTGTTTCTGGGTAATACTAATACTACAGAATTACATTGTTTAAACTTCAGAACATCAACCTGAGGATTGTTAAGTTTCTACATGACTGTATAATCTCTTCAAATTACCTAGTTCACTGTGCGGAATATTTTAGTTTTAGATTTATGTCTATTACTATACGAGTAATATTTTGTATTACTCTATACTTCCATTAACAACATTAGGAACATTAAAAACGATAAACGATTTAAAACATGAAGTTTTGGTTATTTATCTAGCATAATTCTCAGGTTTATGACCTATCCGTGTAAGTTGAATGTTGTCTATGATATCAACTTAGAAAATTTAGTGGCTTCAGTTTATTTTGTTATATAACATCCTTAAAGGCCACAGTAAACATTTTGTAAATTCAATTCAAGTCAATTTTAAAACACTTC
Organism: Homalodisca vitripennis; assembly: GCF_021130785.1. NCBI lineage: Eukaryota > Metazoa > Arthropoda > Insecta > Hemiptera > Cicadellidae > Homalodisca > Homalodisca vitripennis. Next base: position 1,275 of record NW_025780969.1, on the reverse strand, counting down.
CGATATAATTGTTAATTAATATAATATCTCTCTTGGGACTGACTTAACATTGAAATTATTATTTAATGTTTTGTATGTACAAAAGGTTCAGTCATTATAGGATTTCCGATGACCAAAAGACATTGCATAAGTAAGTGTAAATATTCCATACTATATTAACAATGCGTGCTGTGTATAACCATATTAATAAAGATAAGTAAACGTTTACATTTGGAAAGTATACAACTGACTTTTCCTCCTTAACTTACGAAGTAAATGGATTATTTGTTTATAATAAGTAATGTATTGTTTTAGAGAATTCAATATTGACCGAAGATACCGTATGGCAAAAAGCCAGTAGCTGCTTATATACATGTGGAAATAAAAATTTAGTTCACAAAGGACCAGAGGTTGATGATGTGACGAGGAACATATTTATGAAGTACTTGTAAAGAAACTCAGTTCCTACGTGTTCAGTGGATGGATTCGCTTTCATTCTCCCTCTCCATTACAAGTAAGCCTCCAGGCTGGTTTAATAGCTTTTAATACTCTTCATATGTGCATTTCAATCGAGTTTAATATACTCTTTATTTACACAAAACACATTTATATATCACTGCGTCAAGAGCACTAGCTTTTAGATTTTTAATATTGAACAGTATTCAAATATTGCACTCAAAAATAATGGAAAGGTCATGTATGCATTGTATAAAAGCTCATATATTAATTTCCCACGTGTGTTAGATAATACGACTCGTATACATAGAAACGAAAATTTCACAAAAAACTAAAAGATAATATTTTTGGCAGAGCGACGAGAGTATATGTGCATGGGAGATAGCGGTGCGGTAAAGAAGGTATCTTACAATCCTTTCCGTCAAGGGAGAGTTGTTTGTACGAATTGGCTTTATTTATCGTTATAAATTATTTGTAATGCAACTATTCTTCCAATCGAATACAAAAATACTAATATAATCTATTCAAAAGACCAGACTACTTAGTGTTTTTTTAACTATACGGTATATGATTGACAAAACAACTTAGAGTACGATAATTTAGCAAATTCAGACCTAACTAGTGAAGCTGCAACATTCAATTAAGATGGAATTGAGGGTTCTCTTCTGGCTGGATTATAACTTCCAGTTAAACCTACACAGGGTAGAGTAAACACCGATGTACAACTAACATCCGGTAGCCATATGAACCGGAATACATTATTTACCTCAAATTTAGAGATATTGGGATAAAAGTGTGAAACTATTAGTCTATTCTACTACGGATATAACTGTTGTAATG
>NW_025780968.1:0-47137 GCF_021130785.1 Homalodisca vitripennis | reverse complement strand
GCTTTATGCCTTCGTAAATTACATATTTTGCAATTCATAAAACAAAAGGACATTACACATTTCTTTTTAAAAATTAGCCAGTTTTTACAGTTAATTTTCATTATGCCTTCATAAAGTACATACTTTCCTTTGTTTAAGTGTATTTGGACAGTTTATTCTCTGTTGTATGCTTAAACAAATAATACATTCAGTTACATTATGGTTTTTTTAAACTCTGCATTCTCGCAGTCGGCTACCCTTTTAGGACTCTACTGTACAACTATTATTGATGTATCTAACGATATGAAGTGTATCAAGCTAGGAAACAACTAGTCTGAGAAAAATGATCTTTTCATGTGTTTAACTCTTTATATTCCCTCCCATTATAACCTCCAACAAAATTAGTGTGGCTGATGATCAATTTCTCTCTTAGAACAAATTATTTGATTACTTTCAAGAAAAGCCAGGTTGTGTACTTATATAGTGCAAATTGGCCTCAGTTCCTAGACTATAAGTTAAATTTCAAAAGGCTAAAAAACTATCAGGCTAGTTTATCCATGTATACAGCTGATTGAAAAGGTAAAATAATTATTTTATTGCCTGGTGCAACCAGGATTGATAGTTTATTTATTAGCCCTTCATCTGAGGTGTATTTAACTAGCTTGACAGTTCTACTGCTAGAGCAACCTGCACCAAAATAGTCCAATGATATTTGGGGCAGTGTTGCCACATTGCTACTGACCACCAACTGTTCCCGCTATCACGTGGCTATATGGGCACATACTGCCTGTTTGATTTACATGAATGGATTCAAATATACATGATTTGTTCATGGTCACATCTCGTAATGTTTGTTTATTATAACATATGTTGAGACGGATCAACAGTTTTTCACACATGTAAAATTGGCAACAGTGTTGGACCCTGGGTGTTGAGTGAGAATTGAAACACAACAGCCTCATCGGTCTATTTTGGTGTGGGCTGATCTGACAACTGAATACGACTACCACAATAAATTTAGAAAACATACAGTTTCCTCAATGTTAAATTTAGCTATTCATGTCAGTTATTCTGTCTCATTTTTAATTTTTAAATCAGTAACCAATAAATACAGCATTTGAGTTTATCATAACTGTTTTGGTTAATTAAGTCAGAGTGTTTAATTTAACATTCTGTGACACACATAAAAATAATCATATATTGACATGCTCAGCGGAAATATCCTCACTTTCAGTTTTTTGTTTTTGTGGTATTAAAAATAAGGGGTAGTTAAATAGTAAAATAAATATCCTTGGTATTGCACTATAGGCTATGCATTAATATATTTAATATAGTCATTGAGGCAAGTAAAATTTATGAATAAAAATAGATTAAAATACCATGTTATTCTCAGTATGATTAGTAACACAACAACCCGAGCGGGCAGGGATTTCTTTACACCTTGAATATTTTCTCAACATCAAAATCATCTCGTGCACTTTCACTCTCTGATTCTATAATTAACTTTATAATATGAGATTCTTCTCTTTCTAATTTAAAGTTAAATTAAAAAACAGAAAAGCCATTGAAACAGGTAAAATAATATAAAAGTTCACAAACTAAAACGTTACACTAAAGGCGGGGAAGCCCCGCTAAATGATAATTTAACTTTTAACTGTCGACTCTCTAAATATTCAAGGTCAACTGTAAAGAAAATAGTAATAAAATTATGTGTTGTTATTGCTCTTGTGTAACATATATGGTAAGAGATAATCTTTTAATTGAACCCATGTAATCATTTGCTAAAGTATGGTTATAATATTCTGGAACACTCCCTATAGATTGGCATACTGTACTGAGTTCCTAAATTAATGATATTTTTTACAATGTTTTTTGGAGGCTAGCAAAATTATTATCTAGAACATGGTATTTATCAGTGGATACAAAATAGAGGTTAAAGAGTAGTAATATTATCTCTTATTGTTTCACTGGCTACTACTGGGACTGGAACTGGTTTCTCTGAAATATCATGGATAAAAGGTAAAATATGGTTTCTTACACTTTATTATGGGTGATAAAATATTATTTAACTTGTAAAACGCTGGCCTAATTTGTAAACATTCTTATATCACTAATAAGTAAATATGTATTTAGTAATAAAATCCTGAATTAAGATTAGTATAACTTCTGATTTTGTTGTAATTTATTACAATTCTAGAAATTTCAAAAAATATTCTAAAATTTGTTTGTAGATGCAACAGTTTTGTTCCAGAACAATGGGCAAAAATTTTAACTGTACTATTGGCAGGTGAAACTGCATACCAATGTAAAATTTCAAAAGCTAATTTTTGTGTCCTTTCCACAGAGTATATCCTATGAAGGTCCAATTGGAATTTTATATTTTAGCATAGGTAATGTTTAATATTTTTAAAGTGGTTTTGATGAGATAAAATGAATTATGATATAAAAAATGTAATTCTAACTACCCTAATCGTAGTAAAAAATTTAAGTTTTTACATTTTGGTAACTTAAATTAAATATGCTGTACATGAAGTTTATAAAAAGCTAACTCTCTCATTTTTAAGTATAAGGACCCTAAAATTGAAGTGTCACAAGCACAGTTTTTGTTCTCATATTTTACTCAGAGATGTATTCGGTGCTCCCTCTACCTCAAAGTATGACAGATTTTTTGAATGCATTATTTTTTTAAATAATGTCTTAAAAAGTACAAAAGTAACAATAAATTGATGCGTTGCCATTGTATTGTCAAGAAATATAAAATTGTAACCTACACGAATTGACAAGTTCACATATTCTAATACGCCACAGCCTTAGCCTGTAAAATGTATTGTTAAGTTGTTCATATGAAGCTAAAAAATAATAATTTAAGGTTAATTTGAGGCAGTCAAAATAAGGCATGACCTATTTTTATGCACCTATTTTTAGGTTATAATTAATAGAAAATGTATTGAGCTAACAAAGATTGAATTGAATGATTTTTTCAGTTAAATTAAGCAGGAACTTATTAATTTAACACTAATTAGAAAATCATTAATGGCTTTTACAAATAGGTAGTGACCAAGGACAGACCTTAAAGGCACCTTAACACTTACACTAAAACTAGATACATCCTGCACCAGGACAACCATTCTCTTCCTATTGCCAAGAAAGGAATTGATCAATACAATAATAAAACAGTTTATTTGAAATAATTCAGAAATACATTCAAACGCTTTTGCGAGATCTATTAATTTTGCAATAGTTACCAGTTTATTTTCCAAATTTATTAAAACTCTAGAGACAACTTCTTCTACCACTTGAATTGTATTTCGACCAGGAATAAAGCCAAACTGCTTATTACCAAAAATACTGTTTAGGCTAAAATATAAATTTAGTTGATGTTTTATACAACTTTCAAAAAGTTTACTTAAAATTGGTACTAGCGAAATTGGTCAATATATTCGCATTACTTCTGTAGTTGCTCATAAATCAGTCTTTGCCTCCAGAATGCCGACAAGAACAGTCAGGAAGAAGTCCATCAGACCTCCACCAGTGGATCACAGCGGGGACTCTGAGGATGAGATTTTGGACATCCCGCCAGACAACTCCCCTGCCAACTCCGTCACCAGTATAAACTCCATGAATTCCATATCCAGTCTTCTCAAGGAAAAGATAATGGTATGGCATTGTTATATTGCTATTGTGTATCTTTGTAATTCTTACGCTATCCATTGTATAGCTTTAAAATAATGCACATTCAAAATTAATTTTAATATTTCGAGTTGTACAGAAAAATTTTTCAGCTTTAGTTGTTCAAACTCAAATTTATGAAAATTTTGATTTATTGAGATTTATTCTTTATCCTCCAGTGTGGTGTGCTCTTCAATCAGATTCATTCCCACAAAGCCAAGTCTTAATTACACCACTGTCCTAAACCACCACAACTAATGTTCCCATAGCCAGAGTCAACAGTGGGAAAATAGAAGCAAAAAAAGTAAGACTGATGAGATATTAAATGGATAGTACGAACGGAATTCTCATGTCAATCATCAGTAGGAGCCCATCGTCAAAGTAAATTACATATGTAACCCAGCCATTATCTTCACAAGTATTTCAGTTTTCTAGACAGTATAGTTTATTCATTGTTTGAAGTTTGTTATTAACATCAGATCATTTGAAAGGATAAGAGGATTTTTGACATTTACCATTCGTGTATGGTACAAAAATTGAACACTGCATTTTATTGATTGATGCCTATTCTATTCTTCAGATGTCAGAAAGCCATAAGACATAAACATACACACAAAAATTAAAGACTAAAAAGTGTGGCAATGAACTCGTTATAATATTAATTTGACAACAGAATGTTATATGTTAAACACTAAGCATATACCTTTAAGTCAAGACTGTTGAGTATATGCTGATGTCACTGGGTATAACCAAGAGCACTACCCAACATGTCAATGCACCAGGAAAGGTGAAAGACTGGAGAAAAAAATATTACCACCTTCCGTGGTATCCCGAATTGTCATCTGAAATAAAGAGAACAAGAAAGCAATGATCGAGAGATGGAGGGGAAAAGGGCAAACATTTCCATCCTACCGATTATCTCTGGATCTCATAGTTTACAACTTGTACTGTCTGAGGTTGTTTGGTTGTTATAATGTTGTTTAGGTTTCCTTATTAAATTTAGACTGTAGTGAATTCATTGGCATACATGTAGTCATAAATTGGATGTTGTTTATTCTTACACTTAACAATGGTAAATCTCCTAAATTCAAATATAAATCGTTAACTTATAGTAGTTAAATTCAACTTGTTTTTTTAATGTATTAATCATCTTAAAAGAACTCCCTAGTTTTGAATATTTAAAGCATACAGTGACTATTTTGTAACCAACAGTAAATATTTCATGTTATAATAACTAATGGAGATAATAACTAAGAGAGATTTATTTCTAATGGTTGGTGCTACACTCTTAGGAGTTTCTCAGATTGACCACTCAATGGTGAAGCACTGCTATCTCTGCCACTCAGACTCATTATTCATTTTATTTATATATCTACGTCACACTAGAAAGCTTGATGTGTCATTTGTTTGATTAAATTTAACTCTGTTAGTTTTGATGACACTGTTCTGACCACCTCTCACAAATCCACAGAGCTTCTTGAGATTAACAACTTCATTTCAGTTAGCATGGCCCATCAATATTGGTTAGAAAACGACCTAGTTTTCAATTAATCAAAAACTCAACACATCTTATTTGGAAAAAACAAGGACAAAAATAACAATCCCACATTTTGAAATTTCTTGCTACACAAAAACATTTTGGACTCACATTAGATGACTCTCTCTCCTGTAGCTTTCATATTGATTCTTTGTGTCATCAGCTGAGCACAGCAGTGTTTGCCCTAAGAAGAATAAAATCTGTAAGTACCCCGGAAGCCACCCGAACAACTTATCATGCAATATTTGAGAGCAGAGTCCGATACGGAATTGTACTATGGGGAGCATCCTCAAACAACAACCTTCAACGAGTCATGGTTCTTCAGAAACGGGCAGTAAGAATAATGGCTGACATTGCACCGTGGGACAGCTGCAGAGATGCATACAAGAACCTAGATTTACTGACCATCACATCTCTTTACATACTTGAAGTCATCATGCTTGATGCTAACTTAAACTTGACAAGAAACAATCGTCACGGTCGAACAACAAGACATGGACTTGACTACAACTTACCTGCTCACAGGACCGCTCTGTTCGCAAAGAAACCCTCATATGCTGGAGCTAGATTGTATAATGCTTTACCTATCAAGCTCAAGACAATTGAAGAAAAAAAACTAAAAAAGGACTGTATTCCTGGCTTGTGAAGAAATCAATTTTAATACCTAATCAGTGAATTCTTTAAACATGCAAATAGCCACAACAACTATTAAAAACTTACAAGGAACTAAAGACAATTTATTTCCATTACATTGTATTGATTTTCATGTATATTATTATGTATTTGATACCTGTTCTAAACTTGATGTTTATGAATAAAGCTTTCTTTATTCTGTATTTGTGTAGTGAAACTAAAGATGTAAACCTGATGGTAGTATACTGTTCACCAAAATGATTTAAGGAATTGGTAGCATTTTGAAAATAAATTAAACAGGTGCATCAGCCTTCTCAGACCTAACTGTTGAACTAATTCCAGTTTCGTGTAATCACTATTGTAAAACATCAGTAGTACAAAAATATAAACTGTAATTTTAAATAACAAGATGAATTGTTTATGACATTGTACACAACATGCTGAAGTTACTTGCTTACAAGATCCAATTGGTGTACAAAATAATATTTTACTATAAACGAAAACTATGTGGATTTGTCATCAACTTTCTAATATTACCTGATGACATAGAGTATTTTAAACAATGTTATGATTAACAATTCATCAACTATTCACATGAATAGAATCATCAACTCCTAAAACTGTAGATTGTGGGATACTCAGAAACCAAAATACAGTGCTATATACCAGAAAACATGTATTAATTAAATGTTTGGTACAGGATGATGAACACAGGGTTGTTGGACTGTTTATTTTTGTTAAGAACTCAGCAACTGATGATACCTTTGTTTGATATTTGTTTTTGACGATAGAAGGATTAAGAAGGAAATTAGATTTTTCTGAATATTTGCCATTAGTCAGTGATGGGGAAATCAGTAATACTATGATGATACCTACTGTGATATACTAGAAAGTAGTGTATTCAGTCAGATGGACAACACAGAGGAAGAGGAAGGACCAGTGAGTTCTAGCAAGTTAGTACTACACTCCTCTAAAACCCTTTTTCTGGAACAGAGGGAATCTCTTTCAAAGGAAGGTGGAGAAGTAGATCTGGGACAGCCACAATGACGCAAAGAAGCCTCTAACCTCTCTTGACCTTTGTCTTAAGGAAATAGTAGGAACATGGTAAATTCTGAGAAAGTGTGTAATATTTCCAATTTTTACAAGATATTGAAGCTGCTGTAGCATCAATCATAGTGATATGTTAAAATCAAAACCTTTTTTTGATACCCATTACTGCTTAAAACTATGAAATTTTTATGAACTTGTTTTAATTATTTATTACTTCAAGATGTACTGTTAAATTAATTTCCTAGTATAAATTAATTTTTTACATCTCCATTAAGCTTATTGTGAAGCTAGGGGCAATATTCAAAAATTGAATTCAGTGAAGTGCAATCATTATACCCAATGTATGTTAAAAGAGCATTGCTTTATTTGCAGATGACGTTTCCACGAGCTATCCGCCACAAGAAACCCAAAGAGTATAAACTCCAAGGGTTTGTCAGTTTATTGTTCCTTACCGTTGTTTTCCTAGTGGGTTTCGCTCATGTCTTCTACCACCAACAAGTCCTTCAGGTATTGTATTTTTTTGTTACAATCCCTTTAAAAATAAAATATCAATTTTAATGTTTTGACCATGCAGATATTTTTTTAGCTTTATTTGTGATTTACCAAATTCGAAATCAATTTAATGTTTTTCAGAGAGCTTATTTCGACCGAATTCGATTCAACAATAAGGAGAGGCTTGTGAGGGTTTACAATTTTGAGGGCTTAGAGATAGCTCTGGGTTACTTGGCTACAGAACTGCCTGAGACAGACCGCGTCTTCAACTGTCTCCCAGAGGATGAGAGGTCAGTCTAAGCAAGTATTTCTTACTTTTAATTTTTAACTTTGCTTTGTCATGTATGAAGAAACTCTAAAACTTTGCTTATCTTTCCGGTTTATAGTTCCAGGGACTGAGCACGTATTACATTCAGCAAAAGAAGAAATGCTTTATTATTTTTGCTTTAAAAGTGCAGGAAAAGTGAAGAAAAATTCAATTTTTAGGTATATTATCAAGTGTATGATAATTAGGATTTGATAATTCAAAATACACAAAACTCAGAGCCACAAAGATATAGAAATTACATTTTTTTAATGAACTGATAACAATAGAACATAAAGAAATCATTATTGCACTAAAAGACAGCTGGACAGTCTCTTTTGTCTTTTGACCCCAAAATGAATAGGGTTTTTCCTTCGACCAAGATGAACCTGTGTAAAAAGGTTTCTTCTCTCTCCATTACTTCAGTCAATTTTCTTCATCACTCTATTCTTCTTTGATCCGTTATAGCTTATAGTTAAATATCAATCACCAAGTAATTTCCACAATGCAGACCTAAAATTTACTGTAGATGATTTATTTAACGCAAATGGCAGAAATATACCAAATTGCTGTGCTTTCATTTGTCAATAAAAAATCTTTTAACATAAGTTAACCGGAATGTTTTTCACAACACATAACATAGCTATGGTGGGAAGGGTAGATTCAATACGAATGTTAGTTTAGCTTCAATTCACCTTGCGCTTCACTGTCACTGACTTGAGTGTTGGAATCTGGAGTCCAAATCTGGGGAGATCCAAAAAAGTGGGTGAAAAAGATGTAAAAAATGAATATTTCAATTGTTTTGACATCAAAGACACCTATACTACAATATAGCTTTGTCTGGTTTATCCAGCAGCCTTCCAGTGTAATCTAGATCAAGAGGCATTATCAGTGTCTCAAAGATCTCATCTAGATTACGATACTGGGTAAATCAGACAAAGCTGTGGAAGGAAGGGTTGATTAAATGCAAATATTCAACTCCTTTTCAACTTCTGCTTAGTGTAGCGTCTGAAATATGACGCTATCAAAGACTCAATTGTGTATCTGATGAGACAATGAGAACATCTCTTCATTTGGATTACATTTGATTTTGTAGTCTAGGTGTTTCTGATGTCGAAACAATGTAACGAGTATATTTTGAACATCTTTGTAGCCAACTCTTTTGTATCTCCCAGATGGAAGTGGACTCCAGATTCCAGGAGTCGCTCTGTGATAGTTCTACATTTCAGATGCAGCTAAGATCTTCAATAAGTAAATATAGAGAGGTAAACTTTTCCCTAACATTTTCACTGATTAAAAGATTAAGCTTAAATAGGCAATCAAAAATTAAACATTTTTGTCATGTTTACATTGTATACTATGTAAAATCTAAAGATCTACACATAACGTAGCTATTGTGGGAAGGGTTGATAAAATGTGAATATTGAGTTAAGCTTCCTATTGTGCACCTGATGAGACAATGAGAATACAACTTCACCTAAATTACACTGGGTAACCAAGAGACTGAGCTCCTTTGTAGCCTAGGTGTCTCTGATGTCGAAATTACGCAAGGAGTTCATTTTGAATGTCTTCATCACCAACTTTTTATGGATCTATTGAGACAGACGTAGCCTCCAGATTTCAGGAATCAGTCTGAACCAATGTCAGATTTCAGACGCTACACTAAGCGGAAGTTGAAATGGAGCTTAATTAAATATTCACAGTAAATCCAAACTTAATGTTTTAAAATATGTTTGTACATCTTTAGTGTAAAATTTCCTAATCCATGATTTATGGGCAAATGACATAAGGGGTTAAGATATACAATTGGAAGGTCACCATTAGATAATTTGTAACTCATAAAACTTTCTTAATATTCTTAGTCATGGACTATTTGTGGACACTGTTAAGTATTCAAAAAGGTTTTCTTTCCATTTAAGAGTTTTATTTTTTGTAAAGTTCATACTTTTTGAATATTTTAATAGTAAATTGAACAACGTTTAGAGATTATGTTTTGAATAATCCACAAAAATATAATAAAAAACTAAAAATTTTTTGGAGGTGTATTGATAGTGTCTTTAAAATGAGACATCTCCCATAATCCTATGACTAATAGTTTAGATAAGGGTGTTAAACTGCATGAAGAAAAGATTGTATTTGTGGAGAAAACTCAAGGTCATTTTACTACAACTGGCAAGGCTCCATCAGGGCCTTCTAAAAAGCATGGTGTTGTCTGTCCATCTGTCTGACCTTCCCATTTGTGTGATAACTGTTAACTGAAAAGTCCTTGAGACTTGAAACTTAGTATATAGCTTCCTCTTATTCCAAGGTAGAATACTATTGATGTTGAGGACAAAAGGTCAAAATTAAAGGTAAAAATAAATCTCTCAAACTTTCACATTGGTTTTATTAGTAACCATGATGGGAATGAATAGAATTGCAGAACAAACAAACTGGGTAATAAACATATGCCATTTTATCATGTGACATAGTAATACATGTGATGAAGTTACTCAATTGAATTGGTTAGTAGTACCAACCAACTGTTACATTCTGTCAGGTCCTTTGATGTCCGTTGTATTGGTTTATTTGACAATATAACTGTAGGATTTTCTCAACAATTACCTTGTGTAAGATCCTACCAATCGTTGTCTACAGTACATTTTTGGACAGTCATCATTTTAATCTGATTACAGAAATGATGGTTCAGTGTGCATGGAGTGGATGAACCTGGCTCGTCTGTACCTGAGCTACTCTGAAAATGCAGGACTACGCTGTTACCGCTTCGTCTGGCTCAGCCAGGATCCTGCCGTCAGGCCCACGGACTGCTATGAAGACGGTGACAACTATGGGCATTGGTAGGTTCCCAATAGAGTTTGTAATACTTTCTAGTGTCTTGTTATAGTTCCTGTACATTGTAGAACCATTATAATTACACAAAACATAGCTATGAGGATGACAACATAATAACAGAATGATTGATGTAAAAATGCACTCCTGCTATTACAATGTATAAGATTATTAGCACTTCCAAACTTTACATTTATGAACAAAAGAAATTCTTTGCTTTCGGAATAGGTACAGTGTAATCTTGATATACAAATCTCAAGAGTTCACAAAATGTGTATACTGCGATAGTCTGAAAAATAAGATTACTTGTATTTAGGTTAACTTTGTCAGTATTCACTATAGGGTTTCTTTAAGCTGAATAAGAACCTCTACATAATGAAAATCTTGCTGCTTAACCAGAAGACTTTACCTTGCTTAGCCTTTTTAAAGTTAAATAGTTCTCCTGTAACCCTATACTTATCTTAATTCTCAATTACTTTTTGGCTTATGTAAACGACATAACGTCTTCATTTATTTTGTATTAATTGTTTTCAACTACTTATAACCACAGACCAAAGTAACATAGATCAAAACGACTGGGCATAGACAAGTGCCATTTGAGCCCAAGTCAGAGTGGTAGCACAATGAGGACTGGAGTCATCCACTTTGGAGTGCCATACCTGAACATTTAACTAATAGATTGTAAATTGTTACAGTATACTAATATTATTTACCCTTCAACAAAGGTAATTCATTTAAAAAAGAATAATATTAGTAAATTATCTTTATGTAAACATCTAACAATGTGTTAGTTTTTAATCCTTTAACACTCTATACCCTGAGCCCGAGTATAGGTCGGGCCACGTCGGCAGCGCCTGCTACCGGCGGCCGAGTATAGCTCAGGTCGTGTTATTTAATTGTATTATTTAGCTCAGTCATCTTATTTTTGGATTCAAACATTTTGATTATGTTCATTGGTTGTCTAAGTTCGTATTTGTTGGTTTTGAGATCCCTGGGTCATGTTTTAGTAATGAAATAAGTATATTTATCGTCGTACTACAAGCGATTCTAGATAGCTGATCGTAGGCGCCGCGGCGGCTGATCGTCGGTACTGTCAATTTACTTTATAGTGTTTCACGTTGTGTGTTGTTGTGAGTCTTAGTGATGTCTTACTAAGTTTTCTACAAATCTTGCCGACAAATACTGAAGCAAATGTTATTATAATGTATTATAAATGTGAATTTAACTGTTTGTAAATAATCAGAACTTTAGTTTCTTACTGAATGAAGTAAAGGCAAATGCAAGCAATGTGAGGTTATCCGTGTGTTTTGTTTTGTATTTAAACTCGCTTTGTTCTTTCCTCTCGACTTTCAGTTGATTTTCTTTAATATTCTTTACTTATTATTTTCGAGTTTAAATAATATGGGTGATGAAATCAAAAGTGATGCAATTCGCGATCTTTTGTTTGACTCCGAGTCGGAAAGTGACGATGATTTTGATACACACCTGGGACGAAATATTGATTTTATGAACGATCTAAACAAAAATGTGCAAGATCCTGTATTTGATTCAGACCATTGTGCTTTAAAAATTACCACACTAAGGCGAACTACCTGAACTAACAAGCTATGTAGCAAAAACTGTTTTTGTATTTTTTTTCATAACATTCAATAGTATGTAATAATTTTATTTTGAAAATAAACTTTATATTTGTATACATTTAAAAAAGTATGTATCTCTATCTTTAAAAAGATATATAGTATGAGTTTATAACATAATTACTGTAATAACACAGAATTTTTAAAAGCATCATAAAACTCCCAGGGAGACACACCGAAACATGTATTAAGGACCCAGCACAAAATGAATGCAAGCACAAAAATGGAAGTTAAGTATGTTGCCGATAGTTGGAACCACTTTACAGACAAATCTACTTAAAGGCAATCAGTAATAGCAATGCATTTACGATAATACAAAAATAAAGAGGCTAAACGTCATATGACGTCCGTACTACTTTGGGCCACTATAAGAGTATACGTCATATGACGTCCTTACTCATTATGTAGAGTTTGCACGCACTCCTTAAAGGATTAATGTAGTTTGATGTATTTTTTTCAAGTTGTTCTGTGCTTTATAGAAATTTTAAAAATATATACTTCCTTGTTTTCATCCACTACCCATGCACACCATGTAAATACACAGGAGTGACTCGAGATAAAAACGTAACCCATAAAAAAGCTTATTTTCGCACCTGCCTAATCTGTCATCCCATTACCCACCCCTTACATGATTATTACACAATCATATGTATATATGTATTTTTTTACAATAAACATTCACTTTGGAACGACTACACTCCCACACTCCCAAACACTTGTACATAGTTTTAGCATATGTAATGAGTGGAAGGTGGAGGGAGGAGAGATTTACACAATAGATTGAAGTTGATGCCAAACAAATATTATTTATTAAAAATGCAGGATTTTCAGAAAACATGGATCAAACTTTCATGAATAGTCACACGGATTTTATTACCCAGACGCTGTACAGAAACAAAGCTTCTTCAAACATTATGTTTTCATCACGACGTAATAAAGTGCATTGATTAATTTCCTTATGTACAATGTAGCAATGAACAATGTGATGTAAATAAGAGGCTCCACAAAAGTTTCGTGCAAAATTTCAATTTAGCTCAATCCATTCTTGACTTCCTAAAGAATGTTAGGCTTTGCCAATGCTCAGTCAAATTATAATGGAACTATAATAGCAAATGGCCTTCTACTAAATACATTTAAATGAGGCGTGTGCTTATTTTTAATTGTTCAAAATATTGATTTACCAATTACTTAGCAAGTAAATCGATCCTGCATGCTCTCCAGATAGTCGGTGTGTGTTGCAGGTATGGGGGAGGCCGCAGTCTGGGCATGGCCTGGCCGGTAGAACTAGGCAGAGTGGAGATGTCTGCGTTTGTTACTGGACAGGTAGGACGGCACCGCTGGGGTGGTGTACTGCGGCGGTATTTCATTAACTCTCGTGGTGTTGCCATCTCTGTGGACCCTGAGACCCCTCTCTATGTCTCCATCAATGCTGACAAGTCCACTCGTCTGTGTTTACAGGTGAAGAGTCCCATCTCTCTACATATGGTTTAAATATCCCTTGTAAACGAAAGAGATTTACTTTGCTATGAGTTCTAAACTGGTACTGCGCTATTGAAAAAAGTAGTAACCAGCAAGTCATAACTTGTTTCCATCAGTGTCAATAATCTCAGTTAGTTAGTACTAGATCCCTTCTAGATTATTGAATTATCCAGAATTTTGAAATGAGACCATAAAAGGGCTGGTTGATATTCCCTCCTTCTCTGTACATTTATATCATACATAAATGTTTATGCTGACCTCATTAATAAAAACCAATATAAAAGCTTTACTCATAACCAAATATCTTGAACACCAGCTTTATAGAATAGAATAGAATAGAATAGAATTTATTTTTGAAAATATTACAATAGCACATTATATACATTGGTATACACAATGTAATACATCAATAAAGTAAGTAAACAACCAAATGCATACACAATGTACAAACCTAATGAGCAAACTTAAATAAAAATGTAACATTCTTGTAAATAAAATTAAAACAAAAACACTCGTAAATTAAAAGAAATATTTTCAAAAATAACTAGGGCCTCTAGAGGCAAGTGCCTGTGGAGAGGTTCCTTTTATTACAAAAATATTTTTTAGCTCAAAGAAAATTTCAATAAAACTTTGATTTTTTTATAAGCTCCTAAAAAAATTTATTAAAAGTGTGCTGCTGCAGTTACAAAGCAAATGAAAATCCACTTAAATAAATTCAAACTAAAATTTACTGTTACTTTCTTTAATTAACTAGGAATCTATGCAGAGAAGAAAATCTAATTTATCAAAACCCAATAACCACTTCTTTAATGTTTTTGAAAATAACTTTATATTCTCACAACTAATAATTGAAGAAATTATACTAAACATTTTAGGTCCCAAAAAACAATAACTATTTGAAAAAAATGCTAGGTTAGGCTTTGGAACTGGTATTGGTTCTTGCTTTCTTAATTTGTTTTTGTAATTATCAATGTGAATTAGTGGTAACTCATGTACATTGCAGGGAAGGCATGATGAGTTTGCGTACATGTCGTCACAAGGACTACCCAAGCTCAACTACTCCATCTGCACAGCAACCAACATGAAGTTGCTACACTCTTCTCTCAGTGAGAAGTCGCTATGGGATGGACTGAGGGAGGAAGATAACTCCATCATCAACTCTCTGTTGACTGAACCCGTGTGGCAGATTGCACCTCAAGATAAGCACAAACTGACTGAGCAGGCTGTGATCAACTACACGGAAGATGTCATTGCTCTCGGCTTCCTCAGGCAGGGTAACTTGTTGTGTTGTCAAAAATATTGACTGTAAGATCTCTTATTAAATTGTCAATTTTATGAATGGAGGGCTAAATTGGGTTAACCAATTGGGTTAAATGATGAAACGACCCCAGATTGACCTGAATGTTTTAAGTTCTGTACTGACCTTTTATAATTTTTTTAATCCTGCTCTTTATTTTTAAAACTGTATTAATTCACGATATGTTGGTAATGTGTATTCAAACAGTATTTATTTGTAACCCAAATAATATTCTTGCACTAGTTGTACTTTGATAGAAGAAATATCTAAATTTATTGAATGGATTTAAATGTGAAATATCTTCATTACATGAACAAGTTAGATTGACGTAATTATATTCTCTAGTTCCATAGAACAGAGTTTAGCGCACTCTCTATATAAATCTATCCAAGCTAACACCATGCCGCGCCGCTTCACACCCTTAACCACCAAGTTATGCATCGTTGAAATTAACTCTGTGTACATTTACATTAGGCTAACTAACCGTTATAACGCCTCATACATAACTCTGTATTGTAGGCTTAGTTCAAATTTAAATACGTAATCACAATACAAATGTATTTGAGTACATGGCGTTGTAAGGTGCCAATTACTAATCTTCTACATAGAAATTCCAAATAACTTGGAAGTAATTGGCTGAGCTTTAATGAAGTCACTTCAGGGGCTTTTCAACATGCAACTTCAGCGAATCATATTACAAGATACTTGGCTTGATGTAAACCACCCTGTTTTAATCAATGGAAATCATTAAACATAATGAAATGAAAAAGTGCTTTATTGTACAAAAAACAAAAACAGAAATTGCTATATTTTTCTAAAGGAATTTCAATATGTGTCAATTTTTATATGACCTGGTGTATCGTCGGCTTTGGATGGTCTACTGTCACAATAGGAATATTCATCTTTTGAAAAATGTATTTTTTACATTTTATAACATAAACTTTGCAACTATCCAGCAAATATTTACACTTTAAATTATTTTATTTACGATTTAAAATTGTACCACATGTTCAGTATAAAAATCAAACTAATTTTTCTTCAAATCAAATATACTGTATCATCGTCTAATTTTCTTATTTAAGTTTTATTTTAATGTAGTAAATCAAGTGGGTAAATTGAATTAAATAAATTACGTTCAAATACTTTAAAAAATAAAAATACAAACATTTTCCTTGTTATAGCTTCGTTTCGCATGTCGGTGTACAATATCCTTGTTGGTAATCATTTGTTTTTTGTGTTGAACGATTGCCATGCATATGTAAAAATAAATATAAACTGTTTAATCGATAATTAAAATATTTAAATGAAATATAGTTTTTAGTTGTTTTTACTATAAAAATGGAAAGTCACCATAATTGTATTAATGGCAATTTATTGTAATGATGAAACCTAGTGCAGATTAAGTTGTGTGACAAAATTGTACTTCTTTGCCACAAACATTCTCATAACGACTTATTTTTAGTAAAATGTCATGACTTAAATGCCAATATCCGGGGATTGCCGTGTTGAAATCCCGAGATTGTCAGGGTTAAAATACCGTCCGGTATACCAGTTCAGGTACCCGAATCTCAGGATGACACCTTTAATGTTACCATCGATTGTGGCTCATTTTATTCTCTCGCCACCCCTACACAGGGGTATATCAATGGCACGGTTAGATTTGGTTTTGGCGAGTTTCCTTCTACAAAAGTTGTCATTTTATAGGTTTAAGATTAAGATTGGACAATTGTGAGTTTAATACTTTTTACTGCATGAAAATTAATGCAATGTATGCATTGATTAAATCTTTTTGTATTCTTGATCTTATCTGTCAAGAACTGTTTTAATTTTTGTTTAAGTAATTCTGTTGTCAAAGCTGGTTTAATTCAAAAGTTCTGAATGAAGATTTTAATTTTCTAACCAGTCTGTAGAGTATTAAAGTCAACACAATCAGCACTGCCAAAATAAGACGTGAAAAACTTAACATTATAACAATCACAAAATGGAAGTATACCGGTAGTAAAATAGTTAACTGGTCATGACCAGGTAATGAATCATTATGAATGTTTTAGCGAAAGAAATGATCATGCTATATTATATTAAAAATGATAAAAAGTTCCTGACATCTTTTGCATGTATCCTAGACCCATTGTTCACTACAGTAAAAGTTCTTCCCCATTTACATTTAACAGTCTGAATTTTAATGAACGATACAATTTCAATAGTGGACTGTTGACGTGGTAGGTCATGTATTACTCAACGAGTTCTGGCAAGCTGAGGTGGGTGACTTCACTGTGGACACAGAACGGTTCCCCACAATGGAGAAGACCATCGAGATCATACATCGTCGAGGCTTTCGGATCGCTCTCACGGTGCAGCCCTTCATCGGCACTGAGTCTAACAACTTTGCTACGGCTGTCAAGAAAGGACTGTTGGTGAGTTATTGCTTCTGGGTCACAGTTCTATTGTGTATAAGTGATGATTATCACTTTGGAACAATGTTGAATTGTTTTTACAAGATTATTGCTCTATAATTTGCTCAAGCAATATCAAATTTTCAGTTAAGGAATATTATATAAAAACAGTGTTTGTCAAAGTGGTACATAGGAAAAGGGCGTCCCTAAGTTTAATTTGCTGAGTATTGTATTAAACAAATAATGGGAGCTGAACTGTTGTTTTTCACAGCATCTATCGTAGCACTGCCTATAAAATCAATGCAATTTGAACTAGAACCACCTAGTGTTGTTGGTTATCCTTTCTATTACTGGCTGTGTTGTTGTACCCTATCAGAAATTGGTGTGATAGGCATATCAAATCTGACCTAGTTTTCCATTATTTCTTTATATGTTTGCTGTGTTTTATGAAATTTAAAATATTACAACTCTGGATGGATAATCCTCACTTTTTAAGATTGCCAAAAGATGACTTCTTAGAAGTTGAAACTGGTAGCATTTAACACTACTGTTGGATTGTTTAACAAAGATATACAATATTAATTGTATAACCTTTCCTTTGAAACCAAACTTTGAACAATCACTATATTGAAACTTTGAGACATCAAAAATGTAATTTGAATACAAGTTACTTTACTGCTTAGCCTACATTTTTTTTTTTTAATTGTCATTTTTAGTCTGTTGTAAAACACTTGAGACATATATTTTGCACAAATTCAATCATTCACCATCTTGAACTTTTTCTTGGTTGATACTGGCTAACAATCTTATTGAAGCCATGTGTACAAATCTGTATGAAGTTAAGTATGAATCTGTTATAAATGATTGAGGTAATTGAAATCACAGGTCTGCATTATAATACATAAGTCCATAAATACGTACATACACATATATATTCATTTTTGGATTAAGGTGGTTTTGGGATATGTGGGTCATGTTCTGTGAAAATGCATTGTATGAAATGTTACTAGTTAGAACAAATGATTATTTTTTCATTTATCCTGTATGAACTCAAGTGTTAAATCAATATTATAATTGACTTTTACAATCTAATCTTCTTTTATTAATCTACAATTAAATTTAAACAAATTTTAAAATCTGAAGTAAAATCTGAATTTCCAAAAAATTGACTTTACCTTAAGTAATTTGAAATTCTACATCACTTTTAACCTCTGAGCAGTACACATGGCGACCAACATAACCACAATGGAGCAAAGATAGATAAAACTTAGAAAACCTACACCTGTGTTAACAATTAATTATCAAGACAAAATTACTGTGTATTCAGAAAAAGGATCTCTTGACTCTGTTCAATGCCAACTAATCAAAACTTTGTGTAGTTAGCAAACGCTCATACTGTGAACTCCAACTTTCGGATATACGTTTCTAGAATGATATGTTATGGTTGCTGTTCACAGGTGACAGAGAGAGGGTTAGACAGAGAGAGACACATTCCTGCCTTGACCTCGTACAAGTCTGTGGCCAGCGCGGGTATGTTGGATATCACCTTCAATGACAGCATACCTTGGCTTCAGAAGCAGTTGCAGCAACTTGTCAAGGACTATCAGATAGACTCATTCTACCTTGACATTGGTAATTATTAAGTTACTATGTATGTGATTATGATACTGTACTGTACATTAAATGGTTTAATTTCACAGTCAATTTTAGTTTTGTATATTGACTTGTTTTGTTATGTCACTGTAACTTCCAAGATTTTTCATAATTTTGGATCAATGCAAAGAGATAAACATAACTTAGATACGAAATTCAACTTTGATCATGTTTTTAATTCCAGATACTGATTTATTTCCTAACTTACCATTTCTGATCTGTAAATGATACACTAACTTTATGTTTATCAGTTATTGCTCACCAATAAGATTAAGGCATAAACTAAAAGTGCATTATTAACTTCAAGCTTGTCTTCTATCAAAAATTCTATTTAAATAATTCCTAAACTTAAAATTGACTCAACACACAGAACACTGAATAAATTATTGATACATGAGTGCATAGTGCTTATTTGTACGATCAATACAAGTATAGAGTGTAGTCTTCATGTAAAATTATAAATTTTTAAGGAATTAATCTCTTCAGTGTTTGAGGGATAGAAATAAGATTGAAATCCCTTGCTAGAAAAAGAAGGATTTGAATTCTCTGACTCAATGTTGACAGCTTTTCTTTTCTACTAACTATTTATTAGTTATTACCAAATGTATCTTTGTTGCTCCAGGCACAGCATACGATATGCCACTCCATTACAGCATGGAGAGGAACTTAACCAACCCAGACGAGTACAAGGCCCTGATCACCAATGCCATCTTGAGCAGTGTCAGTGTCATCGGGGTGTCTGGGGCCATCACCAGGCCACCTGCCCCCATCTTTGTCTCTCTTCCCTCCCTCCCCTCCACCTGGGAATCGTTGCAAGTCATTATTCCAACTACTCTAACTTTTGGCATCATTGGATATCCCTTTCTCATGCCCGGACCAGTCGGCGGTGATTTTGTAGTGAAAGACCCTCTTCGCTTCTCTGGTAGGTTGTACATCTAGAGATACTATAAATTTTATTTTAAGTTTAAATTAATTAATTATTGAGGAAGACAAATTCATTGATCAGGGTAAAGTAATATTAATTTTATATAAATAATATGTGAGTAATTTCAAATTGCTATGGAATCCTGTACACTCATCAGAACAACACAATTATTGTGTTTTTATTTTAGGAAGGAAGGGGGTGAAATACAAAATATTTTTACCATTGACAGTAGTTTGCATTTTTTTAATAATTAACATTGGCATGGGAATTGGCCAAAATAAAAAATTATACTTTTAAAGCTTATGAAATTTTGTTTATACATGTACCTTTTTAGGATATTAATTAAAGAACTGGATCTTTAATCCTTACATAAGAAATATCTTCATTTATCAGATAATATGTTTTTGATTAATTCAACTGGTGTAATAAAATCTTTAAAAAGTACCGAAAGTTTATACAGACTATTTACGTACAATAAAACATGGTTGGATGTGAGATAAATTCATAAAATATTCTTTTAATTGGCTTTAACATTTTTCTGCATCCTTCTAATTTTTCAACTGAACTTGAATTTTTGAATATTACACATACCCTGAAACAAATCATTATTCATTTATGGTGATAAAATATTTTGTATTTATGATTACAGTTTAGTTACATACTGATCTAGTTACTGTAAATAATTATTATTGCTTCAAAATGCACATCTTGTAGTGTAATACATTCAGTTCTAAAAAGTTCAATTTAACAGATTTAGTACAATTTAAATTGAGGAGGATATTTAAAATGGTATTTCTTATTAAATATATTATTGTCTTTTTTAGGTTTGATTTTTGTGGCTTAGTATATACATATCATGATGTTAAGTCGAATTGGATGCTATTTTAGAAAAAAGTAGGTACTAATATAGACCAATGTGCCTTATATTTACCATTCTTGTCCCTCTTGCCATCATCCATTAGTTATCAGTGTGCTTTTACTTGAGATGGTATATATAATAATACAGCCAAAGAATATGATAACTTTGGGACCTCTTTAATATTGGTTGGTGATAAATGTATTGTTTTACCACAGACAATGGATATATACAGAACGTTGGAACCTGTGCATAAAGATGTAGCTAGTGACAACAGCATCAGAAATCACTATAGTCGCTAGGCCTAACTCACTGTCTTCTTGTCAGTAACAGCAGATAATCACGCATGCTGATGATCCACTGCCTTCCACTGATACTTGTATTTCAACCCCTCATCAATGCTCAATAGTCTTGCTGTGTAGTCGTACAGTACACACTCCTGTTCTTGCCAGAGTTTTTTCATTACATCACAATATAATTCTGTAAATCAATTGGGAATGTCTCATTTTATACCTCGTTAAACCCAAAACAATCATGTTTTATTCCTACCATTGTACTTATACAAATTACGTTAACAAAGAGAAATGTATTAAAGTAATTCTTTTAAATTTATTCAGCCTGATACTAACTACATAAATAATATATTTTTTATTGTGTAGCCAATGAAACAATGTAAATTTAGGTACAGGTGTAGGTTGCACCTATCAAAGAAAAGGAATTATAAAAAGTTACACTCTATTTGCAATATCACTTTTCGGTTAAGTATTTCAGATATTTATACAATACATTTCTACTGTCCTTTAAAGTTAACTTACAGTAGCCTACAATAGAATTGTTTTAAAAGGACACATCGTACTTCCGTAACATGTCCATCAAATGTATTTAATATTTACAGATTAAATTGAGTATTTTAAGTTTCAAATTAGATCTATAAAGAGTTATACTCAAAAGAACTATGCATTGAGTAGTTTTCTGTTTGTAAGCTATCTATTAAATCATAATCCAAATAATGTATCTAATGTAATGAATATTGTAATGTAACTTTTATTTTTGAAATTGAGAAAACATATTTTATGCAACTTTAAGCTCAATAATTAGGAAAATTGTCGATAATATGAAATGAAAACAAAAATAATACTTATCAAATAAGTTTTACTGTCAAAAAGCCATATAAATGTATTTTGAAAAATCTCAATTCATCAGAATAAGATACCACATAATACTATTAGTCTAATTTGTTCTTCAATAAATAAAATCATGGACAAGTTTAAATGCTATTGGCTTGCTAAAATCAAAAATCTGTGTAATAAAACCCAACTTATGCAGATGACGTTAAATTATAGTTATTACTATAAATCAATCAGAACAAAAAGAAAACGTATATTGTAGACATAACATGGAAATTTGTATATGGAACAAACCTTTTAAATGATTACCAGCTCAACAATAATAAGTAACAGTACAGTTAAATATATTAATGAAAATATTGTTCAAAGAATTTAACAAATGATCAATCTCAGTACATAAATACGAAAAGCTATTAAAAAACACAATATATAATTTTATGTGTTTAAAGAATATTATTGATGGTTACAAAATAAAATTAGGTAATAAGCAGTTTAATGTTAACATTAACCTAGTTGCAGGACTAGCAAATGTTTTGTTAAGCCCATACTACGGACTATATACTTTACTTTCACAAACAAATGTGAAAAAAAATCATCCTTTTATCACTTGAGAAATTTGTGTTCCCGTAAACACTTGTAAAAGCTAAGCGGACCCCCCACCTCTAATATGGTGAAAAACAAAGTTTGTCATAAAGCAATGTATTGTCTTATTCCTCAATATATTGAATAAAGTCTGTCAATGTTGTTGGTGATGTGTCGAGTGGAAGGGGAGTGATGGCTGACAGGCATTGACAACGACCCTAGATTACCTATGGCAATAGGTGCACAGATAAACTATCCACAAATAATTTTAAAATGCTTTAATACAGCATTTAAGACAGTGTTTTTGTTGTTGTATATGTTAGAACAGCTTACTCTTAAATTTTGTTATGTCATATATTCCTATCAATAATGTAAAACTCAGTCACCTGAAATAATAGAGGCTGAACATATTTCGCATAACCAAAATTTTCAATAATACAAGGTTTTGATGTTAATAAGAACTTCCAGTTAATATACACAGGTATACTCAAATTATAACATAACAGAATTATTTTTAATATGCAACTGCATGAAACGCACTGAGCGATAATGGGGAAACAGGTTTTGCTGCTGCCAGTAGAGTTGGTGAGTGTGGCACTGACATCTATGATTAGATGTGTAAGGGCTGGTGGGTGGAGGCAGTGTGAGGGACATGTAGAGGGAAGGATGGTGGTACAGTTATGAATAAGTGTGTTACTAGGGAAAGCTCGAGTTGTATTGAGAAGGAGAGCTGTTTATTGTCCTTTTTTGTGAAAATTGGTCTGACACGCAGTAGTTTAGAAAGCAAAAGCAGAGAATTTGGACAAAACTTACTGTCGTCAAAAGTTTAATACTGTTTCCCCTGATCTTTTTTCTTATGAAATGAAATAAAGAATTGCTGAATCAACAAAGTAAGTAGTTCTATGTTATAACTGATAAACAAAACAATTTTCTTTATTCGAAACCCATTACAAATTTTGGATTTTTGCACATAATAAGTTTTATAGTTATTTCAAACAATATTTACTAAATTAAATAAACAATAAAAACTCATGAAAAATATTGTATTTTTCATATAAAATGTTTTTACAATTTAGGGGAACTTCGTAACCCCTAATTTTGTCCATGATTTTAGCTCTTTGAACCATTGTGTGGCAGCGAGGCGGTTGAGGTGTTTTCTTCCATTGACAGCCGCGCAATAAACATTTTGAGTGCAAATAATTTTTCTTATTATTTTAATTCCTTAAAATGAAATGCATGTTTACTTTGCGGGCCACTTGCATGTGGCGCATGGTTTTATTATTCCATTTGCAATGGTCACAAACTTCTCTTTCTCAAATTGTAATCACAGAGCAAATGGTTCATTAAGTTATATTAGTGCCTGGTTCCACGATTTTTGTTCTTTCAGCTACCTACTGTAAATATGCTGTCATACAATATCAAAGTGCATAATTTTGTGTATCCTAAATAAACTAAATGGAGTGAATTCATCTCTGCTGCCATATATAGTAAAAGTGAAATAATACTAGTATCATAACTACGTTTTCAATATTGAAATCTACTCTCCTTCTCAGTTGTAAAAACTTAATACATAAATATGCTCTTAATAATTTGAAATTTTTGTTCACTCTACTATATTAGTCACATTTTTGTTACATTTACTTCACACTATATTTACGTAAATGTAATTTTTTCTATTTATTCTTTGTGGTTACAGTTTTTTAGTCATTCTTACAGAAATGTTTAATTTGTCTAATTATTGTAATAGATACTTTTTAGATTTCTATGAGATTTTTGTTTTCCTCCAGGTAGTTAGCCTAACCAGTTAAAATATTTATGAATTTTAATTATTTTTATTTGGAAAGCCAAATAACATAATATTTGATAGATACAGACATCAGATATCACAAAAGACTTCAATTTTATTGTAATGTTGTGATATGATTTTGTAAAAGTAAGTAATTTAATGTATTTTTCATGATAAATAAATGTTGTTCAGGTAATTCTTCTCTGGACTTTGACTTCACTTTCGAGGAACTGATAGACAAGGGGCTGCCAAACAAGGAGCTATATATTCGGTGGTTGCAGCTGGCTACGTTCCTGCCAGTGATACGATACTCTCACCTACCTAGCGAGTACAAGGACGATGACCAAGTTCTGGAGCTAGCCAAGGTCCTCACAGCCTTGCGTCAGAAAATGGTAAATCTTAATCGAGTTCTTATATAGTCTGAGATCGTTCAGTCAACAACATGTTTAGTAGACTTAAATTTGTCTAGTACACAATAAATTCATAAAAAATTGTTTTTTTTTAATTTAGGTACATATAAGAATTACTGTTATTAAAGTATTTTAAATTGAAGAATACTTTGCTAGTTTGATAATTGTTAAGTTCAGATTTATCTTTGTCAATTTATTTCTTTTTTCTGGAGTTCAAAGTGAAATGAAGTAATTTTAACAAGTAAATTCATACATGCCTTGTATTTTTCAAAATAAAAGAGGAATTACTCTGAAGATGAAGACAGTACAATATTCTGAAATCCTGAAAAATAAGTATATTTTCCTTTAACCCTTTTAACCCCGACATCCGTACTATACGGATGTCGTAAAAATGGCGTCAACTCCCGACGTCTGTATAGTGCGGACGTGCACTTTTTATTACTCTACTGGCCACCTATTTCACCAAATGCTTTGAAATTTCACAGACTTGTGCACAAAGATATTTTGCATCGAAATATATTAGTTTGTAATGGTTTGACTTCGTATTTTGTCAGTCTGTGAATGAGCAATTGCAGTTCGTCTCGACTGACTGCTCACGCTTGTTGCAGACAGCTGTATATCACGTGGTTGTGAATATTCCGTTTTCTTCACAGTTTTAGGTTAAAGCAGTATAAAGTACGGCAGTTAAAGTTTAGTTTATTATTTGTTTTATTTCAAAATGAGTAAAAGACATCGTTCAAAGTCTCCCGTTAGTGAAAATACAATAATTAGTAACCTAGTTGCAAATGGTGTGGATGTGGTTAGTGATGACGATTTGAGTGATGGATATCTTGAAAATTTACATTTTGTAGTGATGTAAATATTGTTTTAAAACTTTTTCAAAATTTAGATTATGAACAGTTTTAGTTATTTTGTCAGAAATAACTTTGGTTTTATGTTTATTTTAAGTACTGTGAATTTCAAAGGTCTTGTTACATTGCCTTGCCCAGAAATGGCAAAAAGAAAGATTTACACGGCTTTACAAAAATTGATGTTACTCCACTTGTAAATAAGGTAGGACTATAATTTTTGTTTCCTTTTATTAAGGATTAAATATATCATAAAGTAAATGGGTATTTTTGTGTCAAATATTTTTTTATCTATATGGTTTCCATGATCAAACTTGAAATTTTTTCATTTTTATTTATTTTTTATATATGTATATGCATTAAAAAAAAATTACTTTCAAAATAATAATTTTATTTGTATATTTCTGTAAGCTACATGTATAAAGAAGTAAAAGAAAAAAAGAATTACCTAAATATCTTAAAAAATAACTGAGTTATGAATTTTTTACAAAACCCTTACATTTTGTCTGAAAATGGCTTGGGATTTATGGCACATCACTTGATTTAATGGCCGGGGTTAAAAGGGTTAAAAGACAGCATTTCATTAAAAAAATAAAGGAAAATACAAATTTTGCTAGCTAGAAATAGGGTTTTACATGTTTGCATTTCAATAAACAAAAGCCAGTTCAGAAAGTTTCCTTTTGAAGGAAAACACCCCCTCCCTCCAGAACATGTGGGGGGTCGTCCATTGGAAAATGTTTGAAAAAATTTGATCTTGAAATGATGTTTGAATACCAATTAGACCCAAAATCTTACATTTCTACAAGCAGATTTTTCATTGAAACAATTTGTTTTTGGTCTGAAAATATGTCTAAAAATACAATTAAAACATACTAATTATATATATATATATTAAATAAAATTTTGTTATCAGGTTTTATATCTATATTTTACACACTACTGTTATTAAATGCGGTCTATCACATCACAACGTAAACATTAACTTTAAAATTGTAGACTTGTCTCTCTCTACAGTGCATTTTAACAATCCAAATTGACCCCTTGCTTAAAGGAGGTGTACTAGAGTTATGCATATGAATAAGTTTAGAGCATTGTAGGTCTCAGATCAATTAATAGCTACCAAAAGAGTTGATTTTCCATTTATGAAATGTACCCTCTTGTTTCTTGCTGAAAATGAACACAATAGGCTACAATACAATTTCCTCATCACTAATCTGTTACCCCCTTCATCCAACAAAGATAAGCGGAAAAAACCCTTTTCCAGAAAGGCCATCAGAAATGACATGTTTTCAAAACCGATGGAAGATATGTATTTGGGGCGACATAGCAATAATTGTTAACTATGTGAACTCACTTATGGCTGATTGTACACATTAATCTTCAGTTTTAAAGATGATTTCACTTATCCTTATTAAATATTCTTTTGTTTCTATTTCCTGTTTAGTAGTCATTTCCAGCTTACTGACCTCTATCATTCTCTGTTACTGTGTTCACACTTCTTCCATTTCAGGTAAACCCACTTCTGAAGAAGTATGCCCAGGAGGCTCTGGACTCAGGAACCCCACTGATCAGACCCCTGTGGATGCTGGACCCCGGAGACTCCGCCTGTCACCTGGTCAAGGATGAGTTCTCGGTAGGCGAGGAACTGATTGTGGCCCCAATCCTGCGGCCCAACACGCATGAGAGGGAGGTTTATCTGCCTGCTGGCGTGTGGAAGGATGGAATTGATGGTAGTCTGCGCAAAGGTTCACGTTGGATCCACAGCTACAAGATTCCACTAGAAAAGATTGCATATTTCCTAAAGATGCCAGACAATACCAGATTCTAACAGTTTTCCTACTGAATTACAAGGCATTCTTTTCAACCAGCTCATTGAAATATAAAACATTTAATTTTAGATAGAAAATAAGCTGTTTCCAAAGACAGGAGTTGAAATAAAAATAATAAAATAATATTTTTTTAATGTTTCATATCTAAGAAACTGCTTAACTTCACTCTAATAATATGTGACTGAAAAAGTAGTTGTTTCGGAAGTTGTACATAATTTGTATGATAAAATATAATAAATAAGATAGTAACTTTAGTTATAATGTATTCATTCTAATTTATAAATTAGACATTTTATTACTTTCTCTCCTTATACTAGTATAGGAGATTGATAAATAGTTGAATTTTGGCTTGTAAAACATGTCCCTTTTGTTTTGGAACAACCCACGTCTATGAAGTAAATTTGGTTTAAGAATGATAATTTGGTCAAATTTTGTAAATACTTAATGGCTATATTTTGTTTTGAAGGTATTAAATACTTTTTTATTTAAAAACTATGTTTTTGTAAATAAATAATAATTTATAAAGAAAAGGCGTTATATTTTATCTCAATTTTCAACCAGAGACTACAATAAACTCTAAACTAACCTGGATAAATAAACTGGATGTTCAGAAAAATTTTAAAAAGTAATAAAAGTACATGTTTGTATTTTAGATTAAAATAACCTCCTTAACTAGTGCTTTCTATATGAGTTAATAAAGCATCTACTTTGCTATTTCATGAATAAACACTTTGTCATTATAATTTTTGCCTATTTATGTTTAAATCTAAAATATTTTGCTCAAAAATAGTGAGAATTGTATTAAATATTTACATTGTACAGCCCCATTAGCTAGTAGATACCAAAAACTGTATTTTATTCTGAACAATATGCTTCAAGTTTTAAAAAAAATTAAATTATAATAACTGACAGTTCACTTTGTAATCATAATTGTGAATACTTGTATTAAACATAATAGTATTAATACAGCCTGTATGGCAAAGCCATTGTCTTTCCACCACTGGGTAGATTGGGTAGAGGTGAAACTGGTATGAAAATGGTACATTAATAAAATTTCATCTATTAAGACAGACAGTGTACTAACCTGACAGTTGTCTACTTAACCGTAGCTCACCATCCAAACATGTGTGAAGTAGGTCTAATTTTGCAATATTAAGAAAGTGCCCTAAAGAGCAATATGTTTAGATAAATTTTGGTGTTTCTCATAAGAGCTTTTGAAAGCTAACTGAAGAATTAAATTACGTATTTTCACCAGCTGTGTCTTTCAACAAAAGGGTGGCCGGATTATTACTTATAGATGTATTTTTATTTGACTGTGATAGCTCGTATTTAAAAATTAAGTGATTGGAAGTGAATTTTATGTATATAATGATACAGGGTAATGGATATTTTTTTTTTTTAAGGAGAGACCGATCCCCTTTAAAGCCTTATTCTGTCTGTCCTCGTGGGCCACTGGCCTGTGCGAGCATCTTATCAAACAGAATAAGGGGGAGGGTCGATACAGTACGAGGTTGATGGTACTGATAAAAAGTGCAACGGTCACAGACAGGATTTGAACCTGCGCTATCTCTAACTCAGACCTAATATCCAACGACTTAGAACGCTCGGCCATCGGCACTCCCATGGCCGTGGCATATTAATCTACTTTCGAAGTAATGTAGCTCAAACCACACCATATAGCAAATAAAAACAAAACTGTTCAAGAGAAAATTATAATGGTATTGTTACATTTTATGATATTGGTAGTCAGGGACAGAACTGAGTTTTGTTGGGAGGAGTAGCTGAGAGGGAGATGATTTGGATCCAAAATCAGAATATAAAAATAAAATATTTTAAATAAAAATATTATTTTTTAGGATATTTTCGTCTTACTTTCCATGGTTTTTATTCATAAATTTAATTTAAAAGGAGTAGTCATTTTTATTTTAATCAGAATTAAGATTAACACATTTATAACAAAGATAAGAGCTTACTTTTGGAATTCCACTTAAAGTGCACATTACATGATAATTTCACTATCATAACTTCCTTCTCATAATGAGTACTTATCATGATAAGGAAAATCCAAATTTCTTGCTTAAAGTAAAAAAATATTTAAGTACAGGAGAGGGTGTGTTTTCATAACATACAAGTGAAGGAGGAAAGGAAAGGTTGAGAAAATATGATAGGAACACCTCTGACATCTGTCCTAATCTGAGTAACAAAAAGTTTAGTTCCAACATTATTGATAGATTGGAAGTGGAATCCAGCTCATATTTTAAACAATGCATGTGATTACAAATAAAGTTGTGTAAAAATCCTCTTTAAATATAATACAAAATGAAATCATATAGATTTTTATGTTGTTGTTATTATTTATACTGTACTGTATAATGCGCCTTAACATAAAATGTAATGTGATTCATCAATTTAATCACCTTGTGTATTGATTGGTAATGGTTTTGTGTTGTGTATTTTTATAAATATGAAAAGTGAGGTAATTAGAGATTCAAGAGTACTCTTATTTTTTAGTTATTGGGGATAATTTTCATTTTTTAAACATCAATAATAAGTAATTGAGTTGTATTTCTAATGGTAAAAGTATGTGTAACAGGGAAAAGACCTGAAGAAAACAGGCATGATATAAACGTAGGATATAGGAATAAATATTGTTAAATGTAAACAAAGAGACGCAAGTCAAAACAGAAGCACAATACTTATTATATTTGAAAATTTGTTACAGAGGGAAGATTTGAAGGAAATCAGATAGTCTTGGGACTCTTGAAAGCCACTTTCTGTATTCTTGGCTCTTAGTGATGGAAAATTTAGTTTTGACATTTGGATTTAGGATTTGCTTCCCAATTAAATTTTAAATTAAATAAAATATTACACAAGTAATGGCAGAAAAAACTACAGGAATTTCCCAAAATCTCTAAAGCCGACCATGACTGGTACAATTACATTTTTCCTATGTAATTCAACTTTTAATTTTAAAACACCTTTTTGCTTGATTTTACAGCCTGGGCTGTATGGACTTCTCTGGACATGGCTTTAACCCCATATTAATTCCACACTGTCTCTAATTGCATTCGTTGGGAAATTTCTACACTACATTTTTAAAGCTTAACAATTTGTAATATTCTTTTGTCTAGCTGACTTTGAGAATACTCTTTCCCACTTTAATGAGTGAAAATAGTATTTCAATATACTATCAAATCAGGGTACTGATTTTGTATTTTCTGCCCTGCTATTCTAAGGCAAGAACATAGCCAGAAAGAAATTTTGGAATGGTCAAGACCCCATTTTGTTCATTAAAAAGTTCTTGATCCATTTCTAAGTTGAGAATAACCTTTCAACAGTACATGTAAGTAATACTGAATTATTTAAATAAAATCACTCACTAAAAAGGTAATTTAAAAAAATTAAAATTGTTGGGGGTTTGGACCCCTTGCTGGCTACATCTTTGTTCTAGGACATAATATAGGACACAATAAAATTAATAGCTAATATAAAAATAATATTATTATTTTTATATTAGCTATTAATTTTATTGTTTTTAATTAACATTTACTTTAAATATTTCACTGAATTTAGTGTTTCAGTTTTTCGACATGATTAAAGTTGTTTTTATCATGATACTACTCAAATTTAAAATTTGTACAGTATTTTTAAATTGTAAAACACAATCATCATATTGAAAAATAATATAATTATTTTAAATCACATGTGAATTAGTTTTCCATTTGTTAAGTGTAAATTGATTTAGGCTTATTTTTTCCCAAGGATTATTTAAACCCAGTTTCTGAAACTGTATGACAAACAATATTTAGAAATCAGTGTAACTATCACAGGTTTAGCCTTATTTGATGTTTACTCTGGTGATAGTTACTATAAATTGCAAGTAACAGGGATAAATTAATCATAAAAACTCATTTATCCATGTTTAAGTAACGACATTCTAGTCCCTCTCAGAATAAAGTATTTTTGGTTTTTATAGGAAACTCTATTGTACCTACCTCAGAAATGTATAAAAACACGGTTTTGATGACTAATATTTAAACATTTTCATGGGAAGACCTCTAGGACTAACCTCTCTTCTGGGAGGTATTCCATACAGGTTACAGTTAGTGATGGGAGAATCGAATACAGAATCGAATAGTATTCGAATACAGCCAGAGTATTCACGTATTCGAATACATCAAAATGGATTCGAATACTTTTGAAATGAATACAATTTCTCTGGAAGAATTGAATTCAAACCTGGAGTATTCGTTTATTCTGACAAATAGTATTCAAATAAAATATCCAAGAGCTGTATTCGTATTCATATGAGGTTTAAAATGAATACATATATGGAGACTTTGAAATGAATAATTTAGGGGAGATTCAAAATTTGAAAAAATAATTACAAATTTTAATACTTTAAAAAAGTATAATTAATTGTATGATTATTAAATTTAAAAATACATATTATATATCATATATATATATATATATATATATATATATATATATATATATATATATATATTATATGATATATTATAACTGAGTTACAGTTCTAAGCAATAAAAACAAATATGAATATTTATTTTATATAGTTGTGTAAAAACAAAATATTATTGAGGTTTTCTGGCTTCAGTCTATTTCTACGGTAATTAGTAACAGGACCTGCTGTGGAAAATAGTCTTTCAGACGGAACTGAAATAGCAGGTGAACAAAGATATTTCTTCTGAAGTTCGTATATCATGGGTATGACTTGTTTATACGAGGCACCAAAAGCCAAAGTATTCGAATACATATTCGAATACAGTGATGAATTCGTGACAAACAAGTAAGACAGGTCCAGACCTGTCTGTAGAAACGCTCAGCTGAGCAAAAGTATTCGAATACAAGTATTCGAATACATATTCGAATACAGGGGTGAATTCGAATTCACTGTATTCGATTCATTAAAGTATTCGATTCTCCCATCACTAGTTACAGTTCCGCTTTAGTTCTGTGAATGAAGCAACTTGTATGTGTGTATTGACCGTTTCTGTCACATATGTGTTTAAATAAGCAAACATATGATCAGAAGACCAAATACCTTTCAAACAACATTTACATTCAATTTAATAAGGTCAAATACAAAATAATTGAATCGTAAAAAATGAGGGCTCTGTGGTGTAGTGGTAACATGCCCAGCAGGCAAGTGAGAGACCCGGGTTCGAGTCCCAGTGGAGCAAGTACTTTTTGTGATTCAATGTTTATTGAAAATTATATACAACTGTAATTTCATATCCTTACTGTATAATTCAGTATACTTGACAAGGATATAATCTGTTTTAAAATAGTAAATTGCAATCAATTCTAGCTCATAAAAAATGTGTTGGGATCGACCAAGATACATAGTCAAAGACTTATAAGGATATAGGCATACCATGGGCGTATATAAGAGAATGGCTCGGGGGTCCCAGAAATTTTGAGACAGATGTTAAGATTGAACCCACTAGTTTGTTTGAAACTAGAACACATTTATGAAGCCTTAATACTCAATAGTTTTCTGAGGTAGATTACTAAGCTTCTGTTTTAGAGGGAATTTTACAACTCCTAAATCAACTTGTGTGTCAGCCCCTGCCGAAATAATTTTCTATATATGCCACTGTGGCATACTATATAAGACCAGGGCCATACTTAGGTTTGGCAGGCCCAGGTAAATTTGTCTGGAAACCGATCTGAGTACAGGCCTGTATAAGATCAAGATAAGGAATTTTTTCAGACTTGAGTATTAAGTAGATACTCTGAGATCCCAATTTATATTTCCCTCTTGCAAACTGTCTAAGGCTAAGCGATTTGAGTATTTTGACACCACAAAATATATCTACGAGTTAGCTTTAAGGTAGTACTAGTATGTAAATAAATATGTATATAGTTCTAAGTTACCAATACAGCATAAACTATATTTGAGAAAAATGCTTTTTACATTTATTTTAAATCCATTCCTCATGAACATTTACTGAGACATTTGTATTCTCATATTACAGTATTAAATTTTCATTCTACCACTTCAAAAGTAGTTATTTCAGTGACGCTTAAGACCAACATAAGTTAATCCTCTCTTGGTCGATCTACCGTGACCATATTTTTGTACATAATACTTTTATAATTTATTAGTTTTTGGTCTTCACAATTAGTTCTAAATTTTATTCTAACTATTGAACCATGTATTTGTTCTATTTTATACATATGTTTTTCTGTAAACAATAACTGATATGCCTTAACCGGCGAAAGACGTTTTAAAATAAATTTAAATTGTGGAAGAAAAAAAATATGTCATATTAAAATGCATTGTTATATCAGCAGTGCCAGTCCATTGCCACGAGAGGTTAGACAGCGTGTATAGCTAAGCCAAGTCGGATTAACTAAGTAAAGGTAAGTAAATAAACAATGTAGTGATTCAGTTATACTGAAAAGTTTGGTATTTATATTATTTTAATGTCTATAACAGAAAAACATTTGTAAGATATTCCAAAGTTGGAGTAACTTTTGATGTACAGTAAAATGTACAAGACCTAACCTATATGACTTTCAAATGCATACATACAAGTAAACAAAGATTCAGATTTGTGGTTTTTGCCACAAACTTTTGTATTTTTTGCAGATTCTGACATGGCCAATCCTCTGAGAAATGTTAACATCCTAGATTTGATTGGCGATGGAAACTTGTCAGAAATAGAAGTTGACGAAGGCGAAGACAACGATGAGCCCGGCCCAACTGTTGTACTTAGTCCAAGAATACAAGAAGTTGAAGAGATTGGTATGGATGACAATTTCGAGAATAGACTAAACAATATAGATTCAGTTAATGATGCAAGGGAGTGACATTGGGCTAGATCTACCCTCAGGTAGGAACTCTTCTTCACAACTCACCATGAAGAGATCTCTTGGGAAAAGTGTATATATACAAGTAGGGACCCCCATGAATGGGTACCTCCTGATTCTGACGTTTTTACTATTGCCAGTCCACTAGGTTATTAAAACAAATACATTACAAGGCCGTTGTTTGAATCGGTAGCAGAGTTTACAAATATTTATGCTCAACAAACCGATAGCCGAATGAAACCATGCACAACTGAAGAGATTGAAACCCTTTAGACTTCATATTGCCGTGGGAAATCTTAGATTTCTACAAGTGAAAATGTACTGGAATGCAGTTATTGGTATATATTTATTCCTTGACAATATGACGAGAGATAGGTTTCTTTTACTTTGAGAAGCAATCTTCACTTTGTAAATAACTTGGACATGCGTGCAGGTTGTAACGACGTATTTTGCAAAGTAAGGTCTATTTTTTATGCTGTTAGGAACAGATTTATGCAGCTAGAGACGTCCCAAAATGTCTCTATTGATTGATCTGAAAGAGGAATCGCTCATTCCTTTTACAGGGAATATGAAAGTTAAGCAGTATATAAGAGAGTATCCTAACCCTTGGGGACTTAAAAACTTTGTTATTTTTGGACCAAATGGACTGGCCTATGATTTTTTTTCTGTACCAGGGTAAAACCACTGAACTTGACAATGATATGAAAGAACTTGGTGTTGATGAAACCGTAGTAATAAAACTATATAAAGACGTACAAAAAGAATGTCATAAACTATTTTTTGATAATTATTTCACATCTTACAACATGTTTCCAATCTTGAAGATTCGTCAGATTTTTGCAGGCGGTACAGCTAGAGTAAACAGGTTTTTAACCCCTCATTACTAGATAATAAGGAAATGGCAACACATGGGGGGATATGCTGAGGAAGTTGTAGGGGAAGACGGAGATGTAGTTTTGTGCAAATGACTGCAAGACAAGCGTTGTGTTTTAATGGCCTGGAATTTCTTATCTATTAGGGAGACAAACGCCGTAAAAAGATGGAATTAGAAGGAGAAACGTTAAATAGATTTACCTAGACCTGAAGTCATTAAAGAATGTAAATTGTCTATGGGTGACGTTGATCTATTTAATACTCTTGACACGAGAATACTAAGAGGACGTAACGAAGTTCGACCTACTAATGAAGTAATATATGATGTTGATCATCTCCCTCAATATGATGACAAGAGTGAAAACAACTAGATACAAACAAAAAATTGTTGAAAAATTTCGTTCCCATCGTACTGCTACAAATGTCAAATTTAATACATTTGTGTCTAACAAAAACCAGAAACTGTTTTGCTAGTTTTCAATATAAATGACAAACTTAAACATTTCCCCTCTTTTTATAAATAAGAACTTATAAAAATAATAACTCTTGCCATCCTTTATTTTCAATTTATAACAAAACCCTATCATGTGCAGTTTTTAGGACCTATTGTACACTACCATATACATTTGATAACACAGCTGATAAGAGGGGAATTGTTTGATTCCATACAAAGATCAAACTATTAGTGCATAAATAATGACATGTTAATGCATAATATTTTTTTGAAGGAAACAGGATTTTTCCGGACATTTGCCATCGTTCAGTGAAACAAGAAAACAGTAACACTACGTTTCGAGATCTGCAATCTGATCTCTTCTTCAGGTAAAGAACTAACCTAATACATAATTACAAACTAAGTTAAAATAAACAAATCTTACTAAAGCGTTGTGGCACGCCTAAGTCAGGAATCACAACCTACATGTTGTTGTCAACTTCACTAACACTAAAGACATGCACTCAATACAAAACTATACAAAACACTAATCATTAAAACTAAACTACGGAATACAGGTCACAATGCGTCTTCACTCGTCTACTGGCCACCTACGACTGACTGAACGATGGCAAATGTCCGGAAAAATCCTGTTTCCTTCACAATCCTTCCATCGTCAAAAATAACCTTTAAACAATATTTTTTTATTTTTACATAATTCAGGTCTTAACTTAATCAAAATTATATGTACATTCTAGTGTATGTGGGGTCTGAGCAGGTTAAAGATTGCACATATTTCAAAAAAAGTAGAGTCCAAACACTACGTCTAAGACGTTTACGAGTTCTTCGACATGCTCCTTCAGTGATAACTCATTGTCTACTAAGATGTTTCAAATTATTTACTTTACCTAGAGTTTCACAATTGCAATTTATGTTTTGAGAACAAATATTCTAATGAAATTACAGTTCTATCTGAAAATAGATACTATAAGAACCAACATTTATGCAATTAGTATTGCATACATCAAAACAGTTTGTTGTCAATGCCCCATTGTTTTATAATGATTAAAGTGTCATTAATATTATTCCACAAGTTATCTATTGTTACTTAAAAACGTTATGCCTCCCACAAACGCAGTTAATGCACCATCATACTGTATTTCTAATAGGTCATTGATAACCACCAAAAGCAATGTTGCAGGTAACACAGGTTTCTATGGTACTCCTTTTAAAATCATTTCTGGATTGCTAAATATTTCTTTTGTTTTCACAACTTGTATTGTATCCATTAAGAATTGTTTCAACCATTGCAAAGTTAAACCTCTAATTGCGATGTTTTCATCGTGAGCACAGTACGTAAAACAGACAGTAAAACAAAACTGTCTTTTACAACCGAATCTTCTACGGTAGCTCTCGTCCGACCATAGACGCTTAATTTACTTTACCTATCTAAAACTAAGAATTGTTATAATACCACAACTTTGTATTAAGCAATTTGTAAATTTAATAACAAAGTATAAGCAAAATCGACAGAGTTTTAAAGTTAGGAAAATTTAATGAGTTTCTACCAACAGAGCAGCCAAATAAATTCATCCCTGAAGCATCACGGTAGTTCGACCAAACGAGAGTTAACTTATGTTGGTCTTAAGTGTCACTGACAAAACTACTTTTGAAGCAGTACATGGCACAATAGAATAAGTCCATAGAGTAGTTTAAATGATACGAGAGTGCTTAGAAAACAAGTTATTGTTCAGCTACCTTTTTAGATGTAATTAAAGCGTTTGATAAAGTGTAGCATACTGATCTATTATACAATAAGTTTTTGTCCATTATATTTGTCCAATACTAAAATCATATCTTTCAACCCAATAAAATATCAAAATGTCTTTACTCAGCTACAGTCCATAGAAAAAAAGAATCCTCAAGGAAGCATATTTGGTCTATCCGCTGACCTCCCAGAAAATGAATATACCTACTCAAATTGCAAATTTCGCAAATGACACTGCAGTTTTGTCAAGTTCATATTGTGTTCGAGCATCTCATTACTTATAACAGAGCTTAGATGTAATTACTAATTGGTTTAAAACGTAAAGAATCGAAATCAACAAAAATAAATCAGCTCACATAAACTTTATATCCAATAAAAATTATTTTCCTCAAGTTACATTTATTAACGTTTATTTAACCCAAGTAACCGAAGTAATTTACCTCTAGACACGCACTTAGACAGGAGGTTTACATGGAAACCACATTTAGACGACGAGACAGCAACTACATTTAAAAGGAAATAAAATGAATTAGCTACTCGGATTTAAATCAAAACTCTAGTTTAACAAAAAAACAAGATTCAGAAAGAGAGCATAGATTTGGTGAACGAGTGATTTTTATATTTAGCTTTACACGGAGTATTCTAGTTTTAATCTACAACTATTTGAAGCGCCTTCAAATTAAGAACTGCAACGTCAACGCATAGAATACAAAGAACGGTCTACTTCGCGGTCTGAACGATAAAGTGACGCTAACTTCACAGTAGTAAAAAGACGAGAGGTTATGTTGACACTGACAGTCTGAGTAGTAATAGTGCTGTCTTTGTAAGTAGGCCTACCTTATATTTATTTTGTAATACTATAAATAATTTAAAAGTAGTTGCAGTGTTAATTACAAACCGTTATTACGATCACAAATTATTATTCCATAACACTAAATATAGACACCTTGCAATTAAAGAAATACAGCATCATTTAAAACAGTAACTTCATGGATTTATATTAACATGAAAATAAATTGTGTCTGTGTCGTAACTCATGGGTGTAATATTGTATAAATTTACTGTTTCAGTAAAATTTACAAGGTTACGTATAATGTAGCCAAGACAAAGGAACATTTTAGCAGTTTGAAACTGCCCATAGATTCCATCCATAGAAAGAAGTAATCTTTCATGAACTACTCCTAACCTAATTTTTGAACTACTACTAACCTAGTTCTTGAACCAGTTCATTTAACATAACAATTAATTTTATTATTTGAAGAGAAAAATAATAAATACAAAACAAAATATACTTAACTGGCATTCTAAAACGACAAGGCCAAATGCAGAACAAAAAATGTGGTATATAAATGGCCACGCCTATTTTCGGAGGTATATCGATTTTACATTTCATATACTGAAAAACTAAATCTATGGATAGCCGTACCTCGAAAATGTATGAACCGGTTTTTATAAAACTTTCTATACACATTCAATACACGGTCTACTACATTATATTACTACCCTCAATCTTAGGCCGCGCCTATTTTCAAAGCTATATCGATTTTTAAGTGTCCTGAAAAAAAAATCTATAGATGGCCTTACTTCAAAAACGTACAAGCAGATTTTTATAACACTTTCTATATACCGTACATTTAATACACAGTGTATTATATTATGTATTATGCTACTACCCTTATTCTTAGGCCAGATCTGTTTTCAAAGCCAAACTGATTTTACATATTTGTATTCTTTACTATTACTGTATCAATGTAAATTTGGTGTACTACGTACTATATTGAAATATAAGTTAAATAAAGAGTATATATTTAAATAGGCACTATTTTATATGTTAAAAGTGTCTATAACTTTTGATAATTCCTAAATTACGATTACTGTTTTAATAATGCACTATGTTAACTATACAGTTACCAAGGACTGAAATGACACTCTTGGACACTGCGGACATCAAGGTGACACTGGTGTAGGTAGGCACTATGGTACATGGGTCGGGAAAGTACAACAGTATATTTTTGGAATAGGTAGTTTGAGGAATTCGCTGGAATATACCCCATTCCACGGTACCTCTTGCTAAACCAAATGTGAACTCTCTACAGTATAGTGGGAATTATTAATTCAATGTGAATTTTTTATTTTAGATGCAATTTCACCTTCTGCTTAGTGCAATGTGTGAAATCTGACACTGCCATAGACTTGATTCCGTCTGTTGAGATTCTAAAATCTGCTGGAATCATGGAATTTAGTAATTCCAAATAGGTCATTCTAGAGCTAAAGTAGTTGAGCATGATTCTTATGTAGAAATGTTTGTATGTATTCCACTCACAAATTAACTAAACTAAACCAAATTTATTGTGATAGCAACATGTTGTATATCATAGCTACATGTTACTAAAATCTGTTCAATACTATGTATCAACTCGGGCCAATGCACATGGCACTCTGCATATGTAGGCACATTTCCTCACAACATGTAGGTATTTTATTTTTTTATATATATCTTTTTGAGAATAATAATTATATTCTTATTTTACATAGTTCTCAGTACATATAACAATTTTGATTGTAAAATGATTAATTTTACGTTCCCTTTTCTGTTTATAGTTGTGTTTTGTCTGTGTATATATCATGACTGATAAAAGAATGTATAGTTTACATAAAATGAAAATAAAAAAGTGAATATAAATAAAAGTTCAGAATCTCACCTTTTTATTGATATATGATCTGTTAAGGTGTAACATAGCTTTAAAAATTAATTCAGAATTTAAAATAAAATAGTACAGGATCATCGGAAATCCAGTGGTTGCCACTTTTGAATTGAGGTTGAAAATTTGACATTTAAACAATAGTAACACAAAACAATAACAATAAACTTGTTAATAGGACTATTCTTAATATATAATTTACAGCGAATGTTAGCCAATTACAATCAAGGTACCATGACTAGCACACCTTTCAGTGTGATACTCAACTAGTACGGTACCTATGGCACCGGTCATCATATTTTAGTTACCTGAGCCTGTTATAAAAATAGAACGTGGTCCTACCTAAAAGACTTGATTCCTGGAATGTAGAGTTCATTCCCGTCCAACAAGACATTAGAATATTTTCTTTATAATACTTAATACATACCATGATTTTAATACTTTAAATGTGCTTTTGACAACGTGATGAGTTTTAGTTGTTTTTATGTCGCCTTCGAGCGAATAGCGCTTTGACACATCTAGGATATAAAAGAGCTCTGTCTGGTTTACCCATCTAAAACCCAGTGTAATTTAGATAAGAGACGTGTTTTTCAGGTTCACAAAGCTTGACTATGTCAAATCTCAGACACTGCACTATGCAGCAGGTGAAATGGAGCTAACCTCAGTATTCGCATATTCTCTTTGTTAAACAATTAACACAATATCAAACTTGTATATGTATATAGAAGTATTTTATTAAGTTTATTAAATTTTGTTTTCAGATAGACTGACCAAAGAAGGCAGCCATTCAAACAATCGACAAACCAATTGTTGTACAGATATGTAAATAAAAAATAATATACACTGTACAAATATTTGCAGCTGTACATCTACTATGATTGGAGGGTTTAGTTCTCAATATCCAAATATGTATCTGCAAGGAAAGACATTTTATAGGAACATTTTAAGTCTCATAGTTGAAACATTACAAGTGGGGTTTTAAATTATACTGGTATATATAGAATGCATTGCCTCTGTAGCTATATTTGTACTAATAATAGGAAATTTGTACGAAACTAGGAAAACTCCTTTTTTAAGTTATCAGTGCAGCTATGTGGACTACAAGTGGTGGTCTTAAGAAACATACATTAAATCATACTGGTTAGAAGCCGTGTAAGTGTTCATTGTACAACTATGTCTAGCACTTATATAAGAAAACATACATTAAATTACACAGGTGAAAAACCTTACAAGTGTTCCATTTGTTTATATGCCTGTACTGAAATTGAGCAAGTAAGAAGACATATATTAACCCATACGGGTGAGAAACCCTACAATTGTTCCTTGTGCAATTTTGGTTGTACTAGGAAATGCACTTTAAAACGGCATAAACTAACCCACACTAGTGAGAAACCGTTTAAGTGTTCCTTGTGCAACTATGGCTGTATTAGAAGTGAAGGTCTAAAAATACATATGTTAACGCACACAGGTGAGAAACCCTTCAAGTGCTCCATGTGTAAATATGCCTGTACTAGAAGTCAGAATTTAAGAAGACATACATTAACCCATATAGGTGAGAAAAACTTACAAGTGTTCCCTGTGTACCTTTAGCTGTACTAGTAGTAGAGATTTAAAAATACATATACTAACCCACAAAGGTGAGAAACCTTACAAGTGTTCCCTCTGCAACTACGGCTATACTACAAGTGGACATCTAAAAATACATATGTTAACCCACACAGGCGAGAAACCCTACAAGTGTTCCCTTTGTAAATATGCATCTACATCAAGTCAAAATTTTAAAAGACATACTTTAACCCATACAGATGAGAAACCTTACAAGTGTCCCCTTTGCGACTATGGCTGTAATAGTAGTAAAGAATTAAAAATACATATATTATCCCACACAGGTGAGAAGCCGTACAAATGTGCCCTGTGCACCTATGGCTGTACTACTAGTAGAGATTTAAAAGCACACATACTCACCCACTCAGGTGAGAAACCTTACAAGTGTTCTCTGTGCAACTATGGCTGTGCAAGAAAATGGTCTTTAAAATTACATATACTAACCCACACAGACGAGAAACCATACAAGTGTTCCCAGTGCAACTATGGTTGTACTAGAAGATGTTATTTAAAAATCCATATGTTTACCCACACAGGTGAAAAACCTCACAAGTGTTCCCTATGCAATTATGGATGTACTACTAGTAGAGATTTAAAAAGTCATGTATTAACCCACACAGGCGAGAAACCGTTCAAGTGTTCCCTGTGCAACTATGCCTGTACTAAAAGTGGACATCTAAAAAGACATGCATTAACTCACTCTTGTGAAAAACTTTAAACATTAACTATGCAGCTATGTGTGTA
The DNA here is from genome assembly GCF_021130785.1 of Homalodisca vitripennis. NCBI lineage: Eukaryota > Metazoa > Arthropoda > Insecta > Hemiptera > Cicadellidae > Homalodisca > Homalodisca vitripennis. The sequence continues at coordinate 4,854 of NW_025780968.1, read as the reverse complement.
GTAACAGTAAGGTTTTACTGTGTAAAAGCTTTTAACAGTAGATTCTACACTATAAATATATATTGAATAAAATGTTGCCAACTTAAATAAAAACATTTTTTCCCAAACCTTAATTTTTTTGGAATTACAACTAAGATGGCTAGAGGAAAGAAGTGTTTAAGTCAATATTATGAAACTTCAGGAGAACACTTTAAGATTAATTTATTTCACACAATATTAATATAACTCTTTTTAATTGGTAAATTATTTAGAAATATTTATTAGTTAGTTATAATCCAAAATATATTAAAAACCTCCCCCCATTTTTTCAAGTTTATACACATTTTGTTTAGTTGCTACCAAAAAAGAGGGAAAAAGCATCTTTTACATGAAGTTTAGGCATATTTTCCTATGGTGAGATTAAAAAAAAGGAAATATTAAAAGCAGAATCTTGTTTAAATCAATATTTTAATATGAATGTAAATATTATGTACAATAATTATTTTTGATAATGCTGTGAGGCACTAATGATACATTTCTAAAGATTCTTTCCAATGGTTATTTTGTTTTGAGATCATTGCTGTGCTTAAGGTTAGAGAAGAATCTCTCAACAGAAATGTTGGAGCAAAATTTTGCCAGTTCTAAATCCTTATCTTTTTTGCTCGATACAGGCATTGGTTCTAAAATAAAAAATAAAACTACTTACACCAGGTTCAATTCTTTAAAAAGATTAATTCAGAATTTTAAAATAACATACGCTCTATTGTTAGTGAGTAAAAACGTATTTATTATTAGAGCATTTATTATAATAATATAAAAAAATTCTAGTTTCTCCAGCAATAATGTTGTTACCTTCTTAAGATCAATCACAGAGAGAAGTTGGTGCGACTCTAAATCCTCTCTAGTAAAGTAATGCCATTTGTTTTCCAAGCTCCATAAAATGTATTTCTGTATTACATAAGCCTCTGTTCTTTGGGTAAATTTATTTCTCCCACGGTCTTATTTTTACGGTAAGCTTCTTTGCATAGGTAAGGTTAAGGTGTGCACTCCACTTTCGCTAAAACTTGTGATCTTTTTTTTAACCATGAAGGGAGATGGTCTTTGTCTGCATCTCTTATGTGAGGCCCACTCCTAAGCAGTTCAGCTCAAAAATTTTCCTTTATTAAAGCCATGTTTTATCATTTTCCACATATAAATGTTCCCTGATGGGTAAATCCACCTGTATTGATTTAAACCTCTTTTGCCCTGTTCTATTTTTAGTTTGTCCTCCGCAAGAGTCAGTGAAGATGTGCACTTTTTTAACACTTTGTGCTAAGTAAGTATTTAAAAAGTGGAATAACATCTGTGTAATATCATCACTGCCCTTTTTAGCCTCTGATTCTGGGTACAGGTAAAACAGTTTTCACTATTAGATAAAGACTTTACATTAAAACAGAACACTGATAGTTGCTTTTTGTAGTGGTAGTCTTTTCATTTTCATCTTCAGTTGTAGAATTTTGCAAGTCATCTTCCACAAAGATTGATTTTCAACATGTATTTGGTTACAGAAACTGCAGGTGTCTGTTTAGGATAGCCCAAGAAAATATAACATGTATTGAAAATATTTCTGTACGAGTCAATAGAAAGCTGAACTTTTGAGTCAGCCATTTTAAAAAGCTGGAACATTTGTTACATTAAGGTCTTCTGTTAGATATTTATTTAGAGCTCTGAAGACATTAATGAGTTCCACGCAATTGAATGATTCTATATGTTTTTTATGGACCAAATTGTGTTTCAGATAGCTTATGGTTTCTGTTCAAATGGTTGCCACGCTAACTTTATATTTATATGATACATTCTTTAACTTAGCGTGTTCAATGTCAACCTTAGTCCTAAGCTTTTAGACTGGTAATACAGAAATCAAGCTAAGAAATAATACATAAGTAAGAATTCTGTTTATTTGGGTTCGTTAACAAGTTAAATCTGTCAATTATACTGTCTCACCTCAAAAGAAATTTAATCAAAGCATTTTTCTTGCATTTGCAATCGGATCCTTGTTTGTGACTCTGCACCCAGTAGATTTTCTTGGCTACATCACAATCTTCCGAATCCTTCTCTTTTTTTCAACGAACTTTGAATAAAAACTCCATCATTGTCACTTTCTTCTGCATAAGAGTCCTTCGTATTTAATTAAAATTAATAATAATATTAGCAACACTATCTCAATTTACACTTGTAAACAGTAAATTTGTTGTTGATTTCCACCAGTCGTCCAACCAATAAAGGAGGGTGATCTTCAACTGGGGACACACGCCGCTTAGTTTAACACAAAGACATTAGCTTAGTTTTCCTCAACAAAGAAGAAACAAGCTCATTGTAGACAGTGCCATGTGTACAAAAACGTAATGTGGCGAGAACAAAAGCGGCACAAGACGTGCTACATATACACTGACAGCGAGTGATTCTGTGTACGCCACCTACTTTGTAAACTACCATAAATTATTTTTTGTTTTATTTCACTCTTAAGTAATCCCCTCCCTCAAACAACCCAAAACTAACTCTTATTTTTATTCTGAACACGCTCTCATTCTTCTAACTCATTCCTTATTTATATTTGTTATTCTCCCCAAGTGTAAAATGTAAGTTGTTTGCTTGTTAAAAAACTATAACAACTAATGTTGATATTTGACAGAAAAAGCTGGCAGAGGAATTAAAGCATATGAAAACGGGCATTTTTTAAAGCGGTTAAAAAGTCTTACTTATCAATTTTAAGAATTTCAGGAAGCGTACTAATGTCCTGCTCCTCTTAAGCAGCGATCGACACATAAATACTATACTATCCTTGAAAGAACATTGCCTCGACTCTGCGGCAAACCTTCGTTTAAACACTAATGAGTTTTACATACTAGCATCATTTAAACTGCATTTAAAACATTGGCTGTTTCACAACGATATGAACACGACAAAGTAAACCTTCCTGCAAAGTGTTGTAAAATTATTTTCCTGCATAAACATTGACAAAAATAATTGTGATAGAATATATTGTCATAGATAAAGATAAGAATATAGTTGACATAGACAGGAGCAACGGGCGATTGATACGGGGACGGCTCGATTACTCCACTGATCGTTGGCCCAACGACCCATTTTACAAGCACATAGAGGTTCGATTACTCCACTGGTCCGTTGGCCCAACGACCCTATTTGTTTCATTTCTGTAAATGTTGTAGTCCTAATGGCACGACATCTTTATGGACTTACCCCTACCATTACCACTGTTAGGATAACTAGAAAGTTTGTTCAAACTGAAACCGTACATCGCCGCTCGCACACCCACAGCAAACCAACAGGGAAGCGCGCGCCCATGGTGGCGAACGGGATGCCGGATCAAAAACTAAACTAGGTAAAAAAAGAACACCGTGGTCAGCATACTCAGGTTCATTTACTAAGACACAACATAGGCCTATCTAGTCAATATAAATATATAAGTATAGATACTATAAATAAAAAAAAAAAAATAAAAAAAAAGTGCCTGCAGTAGTATATTCCTCAAACAATCCTTATCAGGTGCACCTGCATACAAAAATTAGAAACGCCATAATTTGAAACAAGAAATGCCAATTTCCACCCGGTATCCTTCGGCTAAGGGCGGGCTCCTAATGAAATCCAAGAAATAACTAAATAATATCTAAAACTAACTTAAAATTAAATAACAAAATATAAACTATATAAATGGCAACAATAAACAATAACAAATAAATAAAGAATATGAGCAGGGTATCACAGATGTTGACTAGTAGCAATGTCCATCATGGTGGCCGTCCTTCAGCAGAGCGCAAAAGCGAAGGTTCTCTGCGACCACGCATGATGGAGAGAGATGACAGCAGAAAATCAACTCATCTCCTGGACCTCATCAGTGAGGGGCCGTAAACTTAGCCGCACATGTCAGAAGGAAAACAGCTCAGCAAAACTAACAAAAACACTTAATTAAACAAAATTTTAAGCTGGAGCTACTCCTAACTTGTACACCACGGCTCGGAGTCTTTGCCACTCTACCGGAAAAACCCAAACGCCTTCAAATGGTCAGTGGCCTCTGCAGCCAATAAACCACACACACATACACTATATAAAACACACATGAGCCGGGGAGATATAGGTATTGAACCGGCTCAAAACAGAGTAAAACATTATCCATTCAAAACAAAAGTATAAATACATATTTCGGACACTTTTAGAAAGTGTAAACAAGTGACAAAGCGCTTAATGCTATTTTTTATAGATAGTAATTACTGTTAGTGAACTTATACAATATCTACAGTACGCACAATGGTCTAACTGTAAGGAACAAATTCGAACAAACACAACAATGGCCACAAGGGTGAAAAACAAATGTTCTTTATTCGATTAATGCATACCAAAACACTAACATTTCAGGAATGTTTTCTTTACCATTGAATTGTGTTCAGTAGATGGCATAGTAGTTGCTTTCATGTTCCTTTTTGATTCTTCCACAACAATCATCAATCAAATATTTACTCCTTTAGTAATACAAATGTATAAACAACGAAAACCATGTGGTATGCTGAATCCAAGGATCTTCTTTCAAAAAATCACATAGCCCTCCTCCACTATAATAACTAATTGTTTTCTCATCCAGACCTGTATAGAAAAATCCCGCTTCAGATAGTAACTTAGTTTTTTCAAACAAAATATGGTTCTTCTTCTTCTATGGGGTGGTCTATTACCATGCACTTAAGCCTCAAGGGACTTTTGCGGTACCCCGGAATCACACCATGAGGCCTACCTGTCTATGATTTCAGCAGTTCCACAAACCGCCGAAAACAACCTATCAGGTCCTCCATAGACAAATACACCACCCTTGTCCAAACTACCGAA
>NW_025780967.1:27500-40137 GCF_021130785.1 Homalodisca vitripennis | reverse complement strand
TAGTAGTGTGTGTGTGTGTGTGTGTGTGTGTGTGTGTGTGTGTGTGTGTGTGTGTGTGTGTGTGTAGTAGTGTGTGTGTGTGTGGTGTGTGTGGTGTGTGTTGTGTGTGCACAGCTCGTTAGCTGGCCCCTGACGTGCGCACAGAATACCAATACGTTGATGGGACTCTGATGACCGGTAGCCTTCATGGCCTATAATCATTCCGATCGATACAACAGTCACATTGAGATCTGAATATCGTCAATACTAACTATTTGCTTTATCCATATACTATATAATCTATTAACTTCTTGACCAGTGTACGTCCACAGTTTTGTGAATGTGTAGTAGTGTGTGTAGTGTGTGTGTGTGTGTGTGTGTGTGTGTGTGTGTGTGTGTGTGTGTGTGTGTGTTGTGGTGTGTGTGTGTGTGTGTGTGTGTGTGTGTGAGTGTGTGTGTGCACAAGCTCGTTAGCTGGCCCCTGACGTGCGCACAGAATACCAATACGTTGATGGGACTCTGATGACCGGTTAGCCTTCATGGCCTATAATCATTCCGATCGGATACAACAGTCACATTGAGATCTGAATATCGTCAATACTAACTATTTGCTTTATCCATATACTATATAATCTATTAACTTCTTGACCAGTGTACGTCCACAGTTTTGTGGAATGTGTAGTAGTGTGTGTAGATGTGTGTGTGTGTGTGTGTGTGTGTGTGTGTGTGTGTGTGTGTGTGTGTGTGTGTGTGTGTGTGTGTGTGTGTGTGTGTGTGTGCACAGCTCGTTAGCTGGCCCCTGACGTGCGCACAGAATACCAATACGTTGATGGGACTCTGATGACCGGTAGCCTTCATGGCCTATAATCATTCCGATCGATACAACAGTCACATTGAGATCTGAATATCGTCAATACTAACTATTTGCTTTATCCATATACTATATAATTCTATTAACTTTCTTGACCAGTGTACGTCCACAGTTTTGTGAATGTGTAGTAGTGTGTGTAGATGTGTGTGTGTGTGTGTGTGTGTGTGTGTGTGTGTGTGTGTGTGTGTGTGGTGTGTGTGTGTGTGTGTGTGGTGTAGTAGTGTGTGTGTGCACAGCTCGTTAGCCGGCCCCTGACGTGCGCACAGAATACCGAATACGTTTGATGGGACTCTGATGACCGGTAAGCCTTCATGGCCTATAATCATTCCCGATCGATACAACAGTCACATTGAGATCTGAATATCGTCAATACTAACTATTTGCTTTATCCATATACTATATAATCTATTAACTTCTTGACCAGTGTACGTCCACACAGTTTTGTGAATGTGTAGTAGTGTGTGTAGATGTGTGTGTGTGTGTGTGTGTGTGTGTGTGTGTGTGTGTGTGTGTGTGTGTGTGTGTGTGTGTGTGTGTGTGTGTGTGTGTGTGTGTGTGTGTGTGTGTGTGTGTGTGTAGTAGTGTGTGTGTGCACAGCTCGTTAGCCGGCCCCTGACGTGCGCAACAGAATACCAATACGTTGATGGGACTCTGATGACCGGTTAGCCTTCATGGCCTATAATCATTCCGAATCGATACAAACAGTCACATTGAGATCTGAATATCGTCAATACTAACTATTTGCTTTATCCATATACTATATAATCTATTAACTTCTTGACCAGTGTACGTCCACAGTTTTGTGAATGTGTAGTAGTGTGTGTAGATGTGTGTGTGTGTGTGTGTGTGTGTGTGTGTGTGTGTGTGTGTGTGTGTGTGTGTGTGTGTGTGTGTGTGTGTGTGTGTGTGTAGTAGTGTGTGTGTGTGCACAGCTCGTTAGCCGGCCCCTGACGTGCGCACAGAATACCAATACGTTGATGGGACTCTGATGACCGGTAGCCTTCATGGCCTATAATCATTCCGATCGATACAACAGTCACATTGAGATCTGAATATCGTCAATACTAACTATTTGCTTTATCCATATACTATATAATCTAGTTTAACTTCTTGACCAGTGTACGTCCACAGTTTTTGTGAATGTGTTAGTAGTGTGTGTAGATGTGTGTGTGTGTGTGTGTGTGTGTGTGTGTGTGTGTGTGTGTGTGTGTGTGTGTGTGTGTAGTGTGTGTGTGTGTGTGTGTGTGTGTGTGTGTGTGTGTGTGTGTGTGTGTGTGTGTAGTAGTGTGTGTGTGCACAGCTCGTTAGCCGGCCCCTGACGTGCGCACAGAATACCAATACGTTGATGGGACTCCTGATGACCGGTAGCCTTCATGGCCTATAATCATTCCGATCGATACAAACAGTCACATTGAGATCTGAATATCGTCCAATACTAACTATTTGCTTTATCCATATACTATATAATCTATTAACTTCTTGACCAGTGTACGTCCACAGTTTTGGTGAATGTGTAGTAGTGTGTGTAGATGTGTGTGTGTGTGTGTGTGTGTGTGTGTGTGTGTGTGTGTGTGTGTGTGTGTGTGTGTGTGTGTGTGTGTGTGTGTGTGTGTGTGTGTGTGTGTGTGTGTGTGTGTGTGTGTGTGTGTGTGTGTGTGTGGTGTGTGTGTGTGTGTGTGTGTGTGTGTGTGTGTGTGTGTGTGTGTGTGTGTGTGTGTGTGTGTGTGTGTGTGTTGTGTTGTGTGTGTGTGTGTGTGTGTGTGTGTGTGTGTGTGTGTGTGTGTGTGTGTGTGTGTGTGTGTGTGTGTGTTGTGTGTGTGTGTGTGGTGTGTGTGTGAGTAGTGTGTGTGTGTGTGCACAGCTCGTTAGCCGGCCCCTGACGTGCGCACAGAATACCAATACGTTGATTGGGACTCTGATGACCGGTAGCCTTCATGGCCTATAATCATTCCGATCGATACAACAGTCACATTGAGATCTGAATATCGTAAATACTAACTATTTGCTTTATCATATACTATATAATCTATTGACTTCTTGACCAGTGTGCGTCCACAGTTTTGTGAGTGTGTAGTAGTGTGTGTGTGTGTGTGTGTGTGTGTGTGTGTGTGTGGTGTGTGGTGTGTGTATGTGTGTGTGTATGTGTGTGTGTGTGTGTGTGTGTGTGTGTAGATGTGTGTGTGTGTGTGTGTATGTGTGTGTGTGTGTGTGTGTGTGTGTGTGTGTGTGTGTGTGTGTGTGTGTGTGTGTGTGTGTGTGTGTGTGTGTGTGTGTGTGTGTGTGTGTGTAGTAGTGTTCAGTTCAGTTCAGTTCAGTTCAAATATGTTTATTTATTAACTGTTTTTTTTATTTGATACATGATCCCATGTGCCTGACACAGCACGTGCGGGATTCTGAAAAAACAAGCATCTTTAATACAAATTTTTTTTTTTTTTTTTTTTTTTTATATGGCTACTATACAGTGCAATACTCCAATATAGGAAAAGTCTACTCTAGAATGAAATTACTTTTTTATAACTAATAATGATAACAATAACAATAAACAATCCATAATAACAATTTAAAACTATCAAATACAGAATTTTAAAACAAAACTACACCCCAACAAAATACAATAAATACTATTACAATTACAATTACACCAACAAAACCACACATTTTCTGACTAAAAGGTATTCCAAGTGACTCCCAGTACATGTAAGCTCTCTCATGAGTCTACACCCATATGTATAAGTTATTGATTAATAAATAAATAAAATAAATAAATAACAACAAGATAAACAAACAATAACTATCAATAAACATCTAAATTCCATAACAGCAATAAAGATCAAACAATAATGATGACAATGAAACAACAACAATAACTAACAATAAACATCTAAATTCATAACAGCAATAAATATCAACAATGATAACAAATAATAAACTTCTAAATTCAATAACAGGATAATAAAACTTTAAACCAAAAAAATCAGTAACAGAACTCAATAAATATAATTAAATGTATAAAACTGTTCAACTGGAAAGCCATAATCAGGAATCACATCATGGAGCATTACATTATATTATAATTTGGCGAATATATTGTTTAGCTTTCATCTTAAATTTTGGTTTGCTTTCAAACAAACAACTCGTCGCTGCCTTGTATGATGAAATTATTAAATATTTTAATTCCTGCATAAATAAACTGTTTTCTAGCCATTTCCTTGTTCAGGTTTTCAGTTATTAATTATAAATTTAGAAGACAGGCGTGTATTTCGAGAATACTCATTAAATTCAATATCTGTACAGATTTTTATTGAATATACAATAAGCAGCACAGTGCATATAGTTGATTGAAAGTAAATATATTATCTTCTTCAAAAATATGTGTTACCCTGTCAAATTTTCTTTAGATGATGAATATTTCTAATTGCAAATCGTTGAATCATAATAACATTTTTCAGGGATAGTACTGTATGTACCTCCATAGTGGATAATACCATATCGCATTGTTCCCTCAAACCATGAAAAGTAAAGTTGCTTAAGATGCTCCGTCTGAGAAACTCCCTCATATGATACAAGGCATAGTTTATTTTACTTAACCTTGTAGTTAAATCCAATGCATAACAATCCCATTTTAAATTTCTATCGATAATTAACCCAAGATACTTTATTTTCTCGACTATTTTCTATTCTTATGCATTTACAGTCATATATACATTGAATGATTATGACAAAAAAGTTCATATTCATTCTGAAGATTGCTACAAGTTTTAGTTCTATCGAAAAAAAGAATACATTTTTGATTTGTTAGTATTTACTAATAGTTTATGTTCTATTAACCAGTTTTGATATAGACTTTAAGTCACTACTTACTAGTTTTTTCCAAAATGTTTTTATTATAGGAAGAGCAAACTAGACCAGTATCATCCGCATAAGCAAAAATTTTAGAATTTAATTTTTAGTTTCAATAATTCATTTTATATTAAATGATGAACATGAGAGGTCCCAGTACTCCACCCTGAGCCACCCCAAATCTCAGTTGTAAAACATTACTAACATGATTACCTATCTTTACAACTTGACTTCTATTTTTACAAAATGAGGTTAACCATTTCCCCGGCCCTACCTCCTATCCCATATAACTTTAACTGTCTTAACAATAAGTCAATAGTCAATATCCACCAGGTCGAAGGCCTTCTGATAAATCGAGATAAATTGCAATTGTGTATTTACTTTTATCAACAGATTCAGCGATATATTGTATATGTTTCTCAATTGCCATATCCGTACCTTTGTTTGGTAGGGAAGCCAAATTGATTTTGTGAAATTAATGAGCTATTGATGAAATAATTTAACAATTGAGTTTTTATTAAGCTTTCAAATATCTTTGCTAAGGTATTAATCAAAGAGATAGGCCTATATGAGGACATTTCCCCTGCTGTCACCACCCCCCTTAAAAATAGGAAACAACACAAGCAATTTTTAATTGTTCCGGGAATACTCCTTGATCTATAGATTTAGAAAATATGTTATATAAAATTGGTACAAATACCTGCAAGTTATTTTTAATAGTGACTATGCTGATGCCATCCATACCACAACTATTTTTGCTTTTCATCTTAATTATGACATTGTATAATGTCATCAATTGAAATGTTAAAATATTCTAATATAGTCTCTTTTACTGCTTGATCTTCATTAAATAAATCATAACCGAAAAATTGTTCTTTTAATTTACTCGAAATATTCACAAAATATTTATTAAATTGATTTGCTACAAATTCCTCATTTTTACCTACATCAACAATTGTGCCGTCACAATAGACTTGATCAATGTTTTTCCTATTCTTACCTAAAATAGATTTAATAACTTTCCAATAGTGTTTGGTGTTACCCTTATTTTGATTAATAAGTTGAGAGTAATAATTTAATTTTGTCATTTTAATTTGTTTCTTAACTATTTTAGACATCTGTTTATACTGTATTCTTAATTCATAATTTGTTTTATTTTTACAAACATAATTTATACAAACAATTTTTTTCATTTATTAGGGAAACACCAAATTGTCAGTTACCCATGGACGCCCTCCTCCTATTGCTACTAGTGATCCTCTTTAAGTCACATGAAGCATTGTAACAATTATTATAAATATTATAAAACTTAGACAGACTCATATTAACTTCATGACATTGATAAACAGGCGTCCAATCAGCTCTTTTCAATTGTAAATTAAGCTTCTTGCTGTCCAATATCTTACAAAATTTTTTCTTGATTAAAGAGAACTCTTTTGAGTATTCCATTAGAACATCCAGTCCGAAGTGATCTGTTATATCAGTATTTAATACCTGGCATTCAAACTTAAAAGTCTTAGAATTACGGATTAACACATGGTCTAGACATGACTGGGAGTCACCACACACCCTAGTTGGCACATTAATGTAATTTTTAAACCCATAGGAAGATATTAAATTAATATATTCTGGACCCGATCCAATTTCTTTCATTGTACAGACATTCATATCGCCTATTATTAAAGTAGGATTTATTGACGTTTTTAAAATATTTTCAAAGTCATATTTAAACTGAGCAAATGTAAATTTACAATAACGGTAAAAACAAAATAAGGATACTTTATAACTAGCATTGTTGAGAGCTGGAACAGACAGTATGACATTGATTACATCAGCTGTGGCTAGAGAGATAAGACTGTGAGAATAGCTGAGCTCAGAGTCCAAGTAGACAAGAACACCTCCCGCTCTATATTCCTGTCTATGCTGCAATAACATGTTGTAACCTGGCATATAGTATCTGTTCTCTTCACCCAGCCCAATCCACACTTCACTCAGAATTATAACATCATACTTTTTATTGAGACATTGCAAGTAAATCAACAGCTCATCAAAATGTTTACGTATACTGCGAATATTTAAATGAAAAATGTTCAGTCTACTATGTAACGACCCTTATTTGTCCCCGTCCTTAATCCTCACCCTTTCTAATAGAAACCCTGTTTACCAAAGTGCAGTTTTCCTTATTGCCCTTGACCTTTTTATTTTCCGCCTTCCACTATTACCGACGTCCTGTTGTTCCTAACTTATCTTATCTTAGCGTCTCCTCCCACGGCCCTACGTCTAGCCCTACACCCTTCGTTTTCTTTCCGCCAATAAATCCTTATTCCCGCTACACCTAAAACATCTCCTCTACTCCCCTCCTATCCGTAAACAACCAGCGTCGTCCTAATTTCCCCTGCGTCGTGCCCTAGTTCCACGTACCTCTTTTACCCTGACCTTTGCCCGCACCCTAGCGGTTATCCAGGTTTCCGCTTACCATTATACGTTTCCTATCCTCGTGTCCTGCTAATCCGCTTTGGGCGTCGCCTTCAGGTAGTCGGCGTCGTCCTATACATACTTCCTCTTATAATTCCTGTGTCCTTCGATTTCCGACGTTACAATAAGCCCTGTCCTATTTTCCCACGATCAGTCCGGCCCCTCCGTCACTTGACCCTACCCTGCTCCGCCGATGAAACTTCCCGTTACCTTATCGCCTTCCGCGTCTTTCCCCATAAACCTGACCCTCTCCTAAACACTCCTACATGCCCACCTAATTCCTACCTCCCATACGTCCTGCAGCGCCGCTTTATACAAGTCGGCACTTTTTTCCCTATGCCGACGCACCCCTAACGACTCCTTCCCTGCAATAAAGAATACGGTCAAGTATTCAGAAACAGCAGCGTCGCCATTTCAAACAGGTTGGAACAGGCAGACCATATAACCCTACGGAGAGATGTTGCCGGCACCGCTGCTGGCAGCAGACTGACAATATTAGGGGTTCTGCGCATGCGCCAACCTGGCTGCTATATAAGGGAGCCGATCACCAGCACAGCTCTCATTCGTTCCAGGGAGACCACCGCAGGAAGATCTCCGAGACCGACCACGCTTCGCCACTATTAGGTAAGATAATCGCCTCTTCGTCTTTCCCCGCTAGAGAAATCCGAGCGCCTCTATCCCCTCGCCCGCTAGAGCAATCCAAGCGGAACCTTTCGCCCTGCGCTAGAGAAATCCCAGCGCCTCTTCGTCTTTCCCCGCTAGAGAAATCCAAGCGGAACCTTTCGTCCTGCGCTAGAGAAATCCGAGCGCCTCTATCCCCTCGCCCGCTAGAGCAATCCAAGCGGGACCTTTCGCCTTGCGCTAGAGAAATCCCAGCGCCTCTTCGTCTTTTCCCCGCTAGAGCGATCCAAGCGGAACCTTTTGTCCTGCGCTAGAGAAATCCGAGCGCCTCTATCCTCTCGCCCGCTAGAGCAATCCAAGCGGAACCTTTCGCCTTGCGCTAGAGATATCCCAGCGCCTCCTTCTCTGTCCCCGCTAGAGACATCCGAGCGGAACCCTAGTTCCTTTGTTAGACCCTTTCCCAACGCTTTTATTTCCAAGTTACATTGTCCTCACTCCTCCTTATACCCTACTTGGAGCCTGGGCTGTGATGATACCGAGCGTCCGTGTTGAGTCCACTTAGGTTGACTCTGCTCTCAATCTGAGCCTTGGGTTTCCCGATTCTAACTACCCTTCTCCCGACCCCTGGAATATTTTACCCCATTTCACGACTGAGTCTTTCTGGGTCAGTTACGTTACGTTTGCGAAAATTGACGTTACAATTTGGCGCCCGAACAGGGACTTTGTTTTGTTAGTTAAGATAGATTTTACGTAGTTACTTTAGTGTATACTTATCGTAAAATTATGGGAAAAGATCAGTTGGAGAAATCTTCTTCCGTTTCAAAAGCACCAAACCCCCATTATCCGCTCCCCCGCCGTCGAGGGAGACATCAACATTAACGACTCGCTCTGCAGATACCTCCGCTGAAGCCAAAACTACGACAACGAGCAGCATCGCAACTCCATTGACTTCAGTGATGGATTTTGAATTACCTACTACTTTGAACGTCACACTACCAGAGTTTACTCGAGAATCTGTAGCTCCTCAATATTCTACCGCCTTCACCTCCAGAACCGCCGAGGCACCTGTAAGTTGGGTCTACAAGCTATCTAAATCGGAACTTCAGGCAGAAACTGGATCGTCGCAACCTAGACAGCTCTGCCGGCGTGCGTGAACTTCGACTTAGATTGGTGGAAAAATATTCGTACTCCAGTACCACCTTCTGCAGGAGCAGAGGGAGCCCTGGACTAATATGACACCGGACTTAGATATAAGTGGCTCACGGAAAACTGATGTAATTCCTGTAACTTATCGACAGTCTACTACCGACGAAATACTCGAGAATGTAATGGAGATTATTGGCCTGCCTCCTAATTCTGACGTGAAACTCCTTAAGACAAAGACTGTCGGACCTGACGTTGCAAGAAAAACGTGTGTATAGAGAACTACCCGCACAAACAACGAGTATATATCGGTCACGAGCACACGAATAGTTTTGAGGGATGTACGCAGAACCAACAAACAGACGCCGCTTTGTTAACAAACCCCAGGGGACATTCATTAGATACAGCAAATTTGTGTAATTTGGTACGCAAATGGAATATCCGCTTTGATGGCAGAAGTGATCCCATAGCGTTCCTGGAACGGTTACATGAACTGATTGCGGCATATGAAGTTCCTCCAAACCAAATTTTGAGATCACTCCCGGAAGTTTTTAAAGGGTATGCTCTTCTTTGGTGGAGGAATAATTGGGATTTATGGCAAACATTTGATGACTTTTGTCACAGTTTTGAACTCCAGTTTCTTACCTCCAGGCTATTATAAGAACTTGGACAAAGAAATACAAGACAGGACTCAAGGAGAGAAAGAAAGCTGTAGAGAGTTTATAGTTGCTATTTCGACTCTTCTGCGACGTCGTGGGGGCTATCAGGATCAAACTCGTTTGGATCGAATTTATAATAATTTGAGACCTGATTACCGATTTTACATACGAAGAAAAGACATTCGAAGTCTATCAGACTTACTTAGTCGAGCCGAGGAGTACGAAAGTTTACTGAGAGATAGAGCAACATTCCGCCATCCCCCACCACCGTCACAATCGCTTACGCCTGAAACCGCTTACTATGTGAAAGGAAAAAGGAGGCTGGAATTTGTTGAACCAGTGCACCTGGAGACTTTACATCCTTTTCAGAAGAATGACATACAGGATCCACAAAGATCACGTGAAACTTATGGAATGAGGCAAAATTGGGACGTTAAAGAAAGACGTCTTGGTCCAGAGAGAAACCCTAGGAACAACGCTTTGCCGAAAGTACAGCGCCTTGATCATCTCGCCGATCCGGGACCTCGACAGTGTACGGATCAACGAAGAGAAGACTCTCGACGTCAAGATCGGCTTCATAGAAAAGAATCATCTCTAGGAGAATGAGCTCCTCATAATCTCCAAGATGGGAGACAAAACTTGACATCCCAGGTAAACGAATCCTAATCCTATATTCTCACTTTCCAATGAAAGGAAGCCGACTTGTTGGAATTGTGAAGAAGAAGGGCATGTATTTCGTGAATGTCCAAGACCTAAATATATACGTTGCTACTATTGTAAGAAGGAAAAGCAGCTTACAACAACATGTTCGTGCCGCGCGGGAAACGAATCACCGGCTCTACGGACGCTGTTTGAGTCGGTAAAAAGGAAGCCCAACACTTCCCAAGAATGGAACGACTGGAATCGTAGGGTTACGAACTTTCCATCAAATCCGGAGAAGTCTGTAATTATTCCGGATCTGAGACCTTTCGTCAATATATTAATATGTGGAAAATACTTTAAGGCCCTTATAGACACAGGGGCTATGCTGACCTGTATATCATCCAGAGGTAGCTAATTATCTTGATACGAAGAACACCCCTACTAGGAACACGACTTTGAAAATCCATTTGGCCAATAACCAGGAAGTTGGGGTCCGAAAAACGTATTCATTTTCCTTGTACTTTGCACAATAAAGAAAACCGTCATAGAAGCGATACACGTGACCAAGTTGTCAACTCCGATTATCCTAGGAATGGATAAACATTTCCAAGCTAAACTTAATTACAATGAACTTTGCGAGTTATTCGAATAGAGAATCAGTTGTGGACACCAAACCACAACTTTCTGCTATTAAACCTCTTACGCAGGATGGAGAACATATACCAAAACAGTTCTTAGATGAAGAATTGCTTCTACGGGCTGAATCATCTGGGCGTAAAACGTTAGTCGCACATCAGGTTTGTCTGAAAACCTCCCAGCGAATCAAACAACGCTGCTATCCACGGAATACGGCTATTGCAAGACATCATGGATAAAGAAGTAAACGATATGCTCAAAGACGACGTTATAGAAACTTCCTCTAGTCCTTGGTCTTCACCGGTGGTCCTGGTCAAGAAACCGCCAGGAAAATATAAACTTTGCTGTGATGTTCGTCGTGTGAATGAGGTTTCTACTAAGGATGTCTACCCATTCCCGAAAGATTCACCTGACGCTTCGTCCGGCTTCGGAGAAGCCCTAGCTAAGATGGGCATTAAGACTCCCCCAGGAGTTAAGGATCTCGGTACCTCCGACTTTTCAGCTCCTTCCGTACGAGGAATCAAGCCCCTTACAGAAGGGGAAATGGATGTGGATCCTCCACCACCAGAGCCACCCGTTCATCAAGAGGTGGAACCCGCCCCCACAAAGCTCTTCCAAGCCCTCCGGAAAAGCAGACCCTCTCAGGACTATTTTGAGTGTTCGACGAAAGAGAGGGAAAACAAAACGACAGCGAGTCTTCTTGGAAGATGGATCGTTTTATTAGGATGAACTCGAAGAAGATACAGAACATTTCAAAGCACTATCCAAAAGTGGACTTACGTAAAATAAATAAGTCGTAGTATAACTAATTTTAATTTAAGATTACCATTAATACCAATGTGTGTCAAACGTAAGTTCCTTTGCTAACCAAAGTATAAGTTTTAAGTTCTTTTTTTCGTAGTGTATAGTTTTAAGTCCCTTTTTTTTCGTTATGTATATTTAACCAAAGTGGTGTTTTAAGTTCCTTTTAGTTACCAAAGCAGGATTAAATTTAAGTTATTTTAGTATTTTTCTACTTACCTTTGGATTTATTTGTTTTAGAAGTTATATTTTAGATTTAGTTTTTGTATTAAAGATATCTTTCTTTTTCTTTCGCTTTTCTTTTTTTTCCGAAAGAAAGAGGGGGATGTAACGACCCTTATTTGTCCCCGTCCTTAATCCTCACCCTTTCTAATAGAAACCCTGTTTACCAAAGTGCAGTTTTTCCTTATTGCCCTTGACCTTTTTATTTTCCGCCTTCCACTATTACCGACGTCCTGTTGTTCCTAACTTATCTTATCTTAGCGTCTCCTCCCACGGCCCTACGTCTAGCCCTACACCCTTCGTTTTCTTTCCGCCAATAAATCCTTATTCCCGCTACACCTAAAACATCTCCTCTACTCCCCTCCTATCCGTAAACAACCAGCGTCGTCCTAATTTCCCCTGCGTCGTGCCCTAGTTCCACGTACCTCTTTTACCCTGACCTTTGCCCGCACCCTAGCGGTTATCCAGGTTTCCGCTTACCATTATACGTTTCCTATCCTCGTGTCCTGCTAATCCGCTTTGGGCGTCGCCTTCAGGTAGTCGGCGTCGTCCTATACATACTTCCTCTTATAATTCCTGTGTCCTTCGATTTCCGACGTTACAATAAGCCCTGTCCTATTTTCCCATGATCAGTCCGGCCCCTCCGTCACTTGACCCTACCCTGCTCCGCCGATGAAACTTCCCGTTACCCTTATCGCCTTCCGCGTCTTTCCCCATAAACCTGACCCTCTCCTAAACACTCCTACAT
>NW_025780967.1:15000-22500 GCF_021130785.1 Homalodisca vitripennis | reverse complement strand
TCTTATGCATTTACAGTCATATATACATTGATGATTATGACAAAAAAGTTCATATTCATTCTGAAGATTGCTACAAGTTTTAGTTCTATCGAAAAAAAGAATACATTTTGATTTGTTAGTATTTACTAATAGTTTTATGTTCTATTAACCAGTTTGATATAGACTTTAAGTCACTACTTACTAGTTTTTTTCAAAATGTTTTTATTATAGGAAGAGCAAACTAGACCAGTATCATCCGCATAAGCAAAAATTTTAGAATTTAATTTTAGTTTCAATAATTCATTTATATAAATGATGAACATGAGAGGTCCCAGTACTCCACCCTGAGCCACCCCAAATCTCAGTTGTAAAACATTACTAACATGATTACCTATCTTTACAACTTGACTTCTATTTTTTACAAAATGAGGTTAACCATTCCCCGGCCCTACCTCCTATCCCATATAACTTTAACTGTCTTAAACAATAAGTCAATATCCACCAGGTCGAAGGCCTTCTGAAAATCGAGATAAATTGCAATTGTGTATTTACTTTTATCAACAGATTCAGCGATATATTGTATATGTTTCTCAATTGCCATATCCGTACCTTTGTTTGGTAGGAAGCCAAATTGATTTTGTGAAATTAATGAGCTATTGATGAAATAATTTAACAATTGAGTTTTTATTAAGCTTTCAAATATCTTTGCTAAGGTATTAATCAAAGAGATAGGCCTATATGAGGACATTTCCCTGCTGTCACCCCCCTTAAAAATAGGAACAACACAAGCAATTTTTAATTGTTCCGGGAATACTCCTTGATCTATAGATTTAGAAAATATGTTATATAAAATTGGTACAAATACCTGCAAGTTATTTTTAATAGTGACTATGCTGATGCCATCCATACCACAACTATTTTTGCTTTTCATCTTAATTATGACATTGTATATGTCATCAATTGAAATGTTAAAATATTCTAATATAGTCTCTTTTACTGCTTGATCTTCATTAAATAAATCATAACCGAAAAATTGTTCTTTTAATTTACTCGAAATATTCACAAAATATTTATTAAATTGATTTGCTAACAAATTCCTCATTTTTACCTACATCAACAATTGTGCCGTCACAATAGACTTGATCAATGTTTTTCCTATTCTTACCTAAAATAGATTTAATAAACTTTCCAATAGTGTTTTGGTGTTACCCTTATTTTGATTAATAAGTTGAGAGTAATAATTTAATTTTGTCATTTTAATTTGTTTCTTAACTATTTTAGACATCTGTTTATACTGTATTCTTAATTCATAATTTGTTTTATTTTTACAACATAATTTATACAAACAATTTTTTTCATTTATTAGGGAAACCAAATTGTCAGTTACCCATGGACGCCTCCTCCTATTGCTACTAGTGATCCTCTTTAAGTCACATGAAGCATTGTAACAATTATTATAAATATTATAAAACTTAGACAGACTCATATTAACTTCATGACATTGATAAACAGGCGTCCAATCAGCTCTTTTCAATTGTAAAATTAAGCTTCTTGCTGTCCAATATCTTACAAAATTTTTTCTTGATTAAAGAGAACTCTTTTGAGTATTCCATTAGAACATCCAGTCCGAAGTGATCTGTTATATCAGTATTTAATACCTGGCATTCAAACTTAAAAGGCTTAGAATTACGGATTAACACATGGTCTAGACATGACTGGGAGTCACCACACACCCTAGTTGGCACATTAATGTAATTTTTAAACCCATAGGAAGATATTAAATTAATATATTCTGGACCCGATCCAATTTCTTTCATTGTACAGACATTCATATCGCCTATTATTAAAGTAGGATTTATTGACGTTTTTAAAATATTTTTCAAAGTCATATTTAAAACTGAGCAAATGTAAATTTACAATAACGGTAAAAACAAAATAAGGATACTTTATAACTAGCATTGTTGAGAGCTGGAACAGACAGTATGACATTGATTACATCAGCTGTGGCTAGAGAGATAAGACTGTGAGAATAGCTGAGCTCAGAGTCCAAGTAGACAAGAACACCTCCCGCTCTATATTCCTGTCTATGCTGCAATAACATGTTGTAACCTGGCATATAGTATCTGTTCTCTTCACCCAGCCCAATCCACACTTCACTCAGAATTATAACATCATACTTTTTATTGAGACATTGCAAGTAAATCAACAGCTCATCAAAATGTTTACGTATACTGCGAATATTTAAATGAAAAATGTTCAGTCTACTAATATGTCTGTCTGCACACATGAAATAAGGAAAAAAAATTCATGCTTGAGAGACTTATTGTTTATCTGCAGTAAGAGATCCAAATAGCTTGTTTATATCAGACTCACAAACAACTTGAAATGCTCTTTCACCATCACTCTTCCTGACGAACACTTTTCCTTCCTTAACCCATATAAATGTATAACCATGCTCCCGGAGCTTTTTCGCCTTGAACAACAATTCTCGAGTGTTAGCAGTAAGATGCTCATTTACATAAACATTTGATACAGGAACACCACCAGAAAAACTTGTAGACTTCAAGTTTTCCCTGTTTCTTTTACTATTAGCAAGAACATCATTTCTTTTTTTGCCTATTTGAAAATTGTATAATAATGGGTTTAACACCAGTGTGTGTGTGCACAGCTCGTTAGCCGGCCCCTGACGTGCGCACAGAATACCAATACGTTGATGGGACTCTGATGACCGGTAGCCTTCATGGCCTATAATCATTCCGATCGATACAACAGTCACATTGAGATCTGAATATCGTCAATACTAACTATTTGCTTTATCATATACTATATAATCTATTAACTTCTTGACCAGTGTACGTCCACAGTTTTGTGAGTGTGTAGTAGTGTGTGTGTGTGTGTGTGTGTGTGTGTGTGTGTGTGTGTGTGTGTGTGTGTGTGTGCACAGCTCGTTAGCTGGCCCCTGACGTGCGCACAGAATACCAATACGTTGATGGGACTCTGATGACCGGTAGCCTTCATGGCCTATAATCATTCCGATCGATACAACAGTCACATTGAGATCTGAATATCGTCAATAGTAACTATTTGCTTTATCATATACTATATAATCTATTAACTTCTTGACCAGTGTGCGTCCACAGTTTTGTGAGTGTGTAGTAGTGTGTGTGTGTGTGTGTGTGTGGTGTGTGTGTGTGTGAGTGTGAATGTGTAGTAGTGTGTGTGTGCACAGCTCGTTAGCTGGCCCCTGACGTGCGCAACAGAATACCAATACGTTGATGGGACTCTGATGACCGGTAGCCTTCATGGCCTATAATCATTCCGATCGATACAACAGTCACATTGAGATCTGAATATCGTCAATACTAACTATTTGCTTTATCCATATACTATATAATCTATTAACTTCTTGACCAGTGTACGTCCACAGTTTTGTGAATGTGTAGTAGTGTGTGTAGATGTGTGTGTGTGTGTGGTGTGTGTGTGTGTGTGTGTGGTGTGTGTGTGTGTGTGTGTGTGTGTGTGTGTGTGTGTGTGTGTGTGTAGTAGTGTGTGTGTGCACAGCTCGTTAGCCGGCCCCTGACGTGCGCACAGAATACCAATACGTTGATGGGACTCTGATGACCGGTAGCCTTCATGGCCTATAATCATTCCGATCGATACAACAGTCACATTGAGATCTGAATATCGTCAATACTAACTATTTGCTTTATCCATATACTATATAATCTATTAACTTCTTGACCAGTGTACGTCCACAGTTTTGTGAATGTGTAGTAGTGTGTGTAGATGTGTGTGTGTGTGTGTGTGTGTGTGTGTGTGTGTGTGTGTGTGTGTGTGTGTGTGTGTGTGTGTGTGTGTGTGTAGTAGTAGTGTGTGTGTGCACAGCTCGTTAGCCGGCCCCTGACGTGCGCACAGAATACCAATACGTTGATGGGACTCTGATGACCGGTAGCCTTCATGGCCTATAATCATTCCGATCGATACAACAGTCACATTGAGATCTGAATATCGTCAATACTAACTATTTGCTTTATCATATACTATATAATCTATTGACTTCTTGACCAGTGTGCGTCCACAGTTTTGTGAGTGTGTAGTAGTGTGTGTGTGTGTGTGTGTGCACAGCTCGTTAGCCGGCCCCTGACGTGCGCACAGAATACCAATACGTTGATGGGACTCTGATGACCGGTAGCCTTCATGGCCTATAATCATTCCGATCGATACAACAGTCACATTGAGATCTGAATATCGTAAATACTAACTATTTGCTTTATCATATACTATATAATCTATTGACTTCTTGACCAGTGTGCGTCCACAGTTTTGTGAGTGTGTAGTAGTGTGTGTGTGTGTGTGTGTGTGTGTGTGTGTGTGGTGTGTGTGTGTGTGTGTGTGTGTGTGTGTGTGTGTGTGTGTGTGTGTGTGTGTGTAGTAGTGTGTGTGTGCACAGCTCGTTAGCCGGCCCCTGACGTGCGCACAAGAATACCAATACGTTGATGGGACTCTGATGACCGGTAGCCTTCATGGCCTATAATCATTCCGATCGATACAACAGTCACATTGAGATCTGAATATCGTCAATACTAACTATTTGCTTTATCCATATACTATATAATCTATTAACTTCTTGACCAGTGTAACGTCCACAGTTTTGTGAATGTGTTAGTAGTGTGTGTAGATGTGTGTGTGTGTGTGTGTGTGTGTGTGTGTGTGTGTGTGTGTGTGTGTGTGTAGATGTGTGTGTGTGTGTGTGTGTGTATGTGTGTGTGTGTGTGTGTGTGTGTGTGTGTGTGTGTGTGTGTGTGTGTGTGTGTGTGTGTGTGTGTGTGTTGTGTGTGTAGTAGTGTTCAGTTCAGTTCAGTTCAGTTCAGTTCAAATATGTTTATTTATTAACTGTTTTTTTTTTATTTGATACATGATCCCATGTGCCTGACACAGCACGTGCGGGATTCTGAAAAAACAAGCATCTTTAATACAAATTTTTTTTTTTTTTTTTTTTTTTTTTTTATATGGCTACTATACAGTGCAATACTCCAATATAGGAAAAGTCTACTCTAGAATGAAATTACTTTTTTATAACTAATAATGATAACAATAACAATAACAATCCATAATAACAATTTAAAACTATCAAATACAGAATTTTAAAACAAAACTACACCCCAACAAAAATACAATAAATACTATTACAATTACAATTACACCAACAAAACACACATTTTCTGACTAAAAGGTATTCCAAGTGACTCCCAGTACATGTAAGCTCTCTCATGAGTCTACACCCATATGTATAAGTTATTGATTAATAAATAAATAAAATAAATAAATAACAACAAGATAAACAAACAATAACTATCAATAAACATCTAAATTCATAACAGCAATAAAGATCAACAATAATGATGACAATGAACAACAACAATAACTAACAATAAACATCTAAATTCATAACAGCAATAAATATCAACAATGATAACAAATAATAAACTTCTAAATTCAATAACAGGATAATAAAACTTTAAAACCAAAAAAATCAGTAACAGAACTCAATAAATATAATTAAATGTATAAAACTGTTTCAACTGGAAAGCCATAATCAGGAATCACATCATGGAGCATTACATTATATTATAATTTGGCGAATATATTGTTTAGCTTTTCATCTTAAATTTTGGTTTGCTTTCAAACAACAACTCGTTTCGCTCTGCCTTGTAATGATGAAAATTATTAAATATTTTTATTCCTGCATAAATAAACTGTTTTTCTAGCCATTTCCTTGTTCAGGTTTTCAGTTTTTTAATTATAAATTTAGAAGACAGGCGTGTATTTCGAGAATACTCATTAAATTCATATCTGTACAGATTTTTATGAATATACAATAAGCAGCACAGTGCATATAGTTGATTGAAAGTAAATATATTATCTTCTTCAAAAATATGTGTTACCCTGTCAAATTTTCTTAGATGATGAATATTTCTAATTGCAAATCGTTGAATCATAATAACAATTTTTCAGGATAGTACTGTATGTACCTCCATAGTGGATAATACCATATCGCATTGTTCCCTCAAACCATGAAAAGTAAAGTTGCTTAAGATGCTCCGGTCTGAGAAACTCCCTCATATGATACAAGGCATAGTTTATTTTACTTAACCTTGTAGTTAAATCCAATGCATAACAATCCCATTTTAAAATTTCTATCGATAATTAACCCAAGATACTTTATTTTCTCGACTATTTCTATTCTTATGCATTTACAGTCATATATACATTGATGATTATGACAAAAAAAGTTCATATTCATTCTGAAGATTGCTACAAGTTTTAGTTCTATCGAAAAAAAGAATACATTTTGATTTTGTTAGTATTTACTAATAGTTTATGTTCTATTAACCAGTTTGATATAGACTTTAAGTCACTACTTACTAGTTTTTTCAAAATGTTTTTATTATAGGAAGAGCAAACTAGACCAGTATCATCCGCATAAGCAAAAATTTTAGAATTTAATTTTAGTTTCAATAATTCCATTTATATAAAATGATGGAACATGAGAGGTCCCAGTACTCCACCCTGAGCCACCCCAAATCCTCAGTTGTAAAACATTACTAACATGATTACCTATCTTTACACAACTTGACTTCTATTTTTACAAAATGAGGTTAACCATTCCCCGGCCTACCTCCTATCCCATATAACTTTAACTGTCCTTAACAATAAGTCAATATCCACCAGGTCCGAAGGCCTTCTGAAAATCGAGATAAATTGCAAATTGTGTATTTACTTTTATCAACAGATTCAGCGATATATTGTATATGTTTCTCAATTGCCATATCCGTACCTTTGTTTGGTAGGAAGCCAAATTGATTTTGTGAAATTAATGAGCTATTGATGAAAATAATTTAACCAATTGAGTTTTTATTTAAGCTTTCAAATATCTTTGCTAAGGTATTAATCAAAGGAGATAGGCCTATATGAGGACATTTCCCTGCTGTCACCCCCCTTAAAAATAGGAACAACACAAGCAATTTTTAAATTGTTCCGGGGAATACTCCTTGATCTATAGATTTAGAAAATATGTTATATAAAATTGGTACAAATACCTGCAAGTTATTTGTTTAATAGTGACTATGCTGATGCCATCCATACCACAACTATTTTTGCTTTTCATCTTAATTATGACATTGTATATGTCATCAATTGAAATGTTAAAAATATTCTAATATAGTCTCTTTTACTGCTTGATCTTCATTAAATAAAATCATAACCGAAAAAATTGTTCTTTTAATTTACTCGAAATATTCACAAAATATTTATTAAATTGATTTGCTACAAATTCCTCATTTTTACCTACATCAACAATTGTGCCGTCACAATAGACTTGATCAATGTTTTTCCTATTCTTACCTAAAATAGATTTAATAACTTTCCAATAGTGTTTGGTTGTTAACCCTTATTTTGATTAATAAGTGTTGAGAGTAATAATTTAATTTTGTCATTTTAATTTGTTTCTTAACTATTTTA
>NW_025780967.1:5000-7500 GCF_021130785.1 Homalodisca vitripennis | reverse complement strand
ATTTTAAAATACATTTATTTATTATTTTTTGGTCCAATATAACAAAAATTGTTTTCGAGCGATTTTCCTTTCTAAAACATGGAACAAGAACTGACAATATATCCGATGATCTTGTATTGACCCTGTTTTCCCTAATATGAATACTTATCTATGTGTTTGTGCATATGAATTGCTGAACACAATACATATAGTTTATTTAAAGTTAATATGTTGTTTTCAAAAAAATACATGAGAAACTCTATCAAATTTTTTTAAACTAAAAAACATTTCTAATAGCAAATCGTTGTGTCATACGAATTGGTTTTTAAAACATTTTCATTACTCCCCCCATAATGGATTATTCCATACCTTAACAGACCCTCAAACCAAGAGAAATAAAGCTTTAATAAATAGTTTCGAGGCAAGGAATTCTCTCATATGAAATAGGGCATAGTTTACTTTTCTTCAATTTTTTCACTAAATATTAATTACCCATAAGCGTCCCATTTTAACCACCTATCAATAATCAAACCTAGGTATTTAATATTACTAACGATTTCAATTGGTTCACATACACAATTATATTTACAAAGGTGCTTGTGACAATAAAAAGTAAAGTCGTGTTGTAGATCTTCGCAGGTTTTCTCTCTTTCTGAATATACCAAAACACTTTGTCTTAGATGTATTTATTAGGAGTTTATAATCTATTAGCCAGTTTTGACACAGCTTTCCAAAATCATTAGAGATCGACAACCTTAAAAACTAGTCTTACTATACGATGAACATACTAAAGCTGTATCATCTGCATATGCAAAAAATCTGAGAATTTAGTTTTTAATTTTTAAAGTTCATTTTTAATATATAATAAACAAAAGGGGTCCAAGAACACCTCCCTGTGCCACTCCATACTTCAATTCCATAGCTGCACTAGTATGATTTTCGATTTTTTATTACTTGCTTCCTATGTTTACAAAATGATTCCAACCAGAACCAATGCATTACCCCTTAACTCCGTTACCCCCTCAGCTGCCTCAACAGTATCTCTATGTCCACAAGGGTCAAAAGCTTTACGGAAATCGAGGTAAATTGCAACTGTAAATTTACTTACATCCAGCGACTCAGCAATATATTTTATATGTTTCTCTATAGCAACATCTGTACCTTTATTATACAAAAACCCAAACTGATTATTAGCTATTATAGAATTGTTTTAAAAAATACATTAACAATTGTTGTTTTATAATAGACTCAAAAATCTTTGC
This sequence comes from Homalodisca vitripennis, assembly GCF_021130785.1. NCBI lineage: Eukaryota > Metazoa > Arthropoda > Insecta > Hemiptera > Cicadellidae > Homalodisca > Homalodisca vitripennis. The sequence continues at coordinate 6,259 of NW_025780967.1, read as the reverse complement.
TAGAGTGCTAATCACGGATATAGGTCGGTATGACGAGAATTCCTTGCGGATTTCCAGATTTATAAATTGGCACAAACAGCTGCGACCTTAAAGGCATTGGGAAACACACCCTGCAATTAAACGATTTTGAGAATATATGATTCAAAATAGGAACAAAAACAGTTATATTTTTCTTTATAGTTTATTATATTAATGCAATCCAATCCACAACTTTTCTTGTTCTTCATTTTTACTTATTATGTCCATAAATACAATTTTCTGTAATATGAAAATCCTCAAAATATGAATCTAATTCACTAAAATTTAGATTATTAAATAAGTCATTGCCAAATGACTCTTCTCTCAATTGGGCCGTTACATTTACAAAATATTGATTAAACTGCTCAGCAACCATTACTTCATTACCCTTCACCTCTGTTACAAGCCCCGTTGCATATAACTTTATGTATTTTACTTTTTTCTTTATGCGTGATGCTCTTAACGATTTTCCAATATTTTTTTTGTGTTTCCATTACTCCTATCCACCAAAGATGAATAGTGACTCAATTTAGCCTAGCTTAACCTGTCTGCACACCAATCTAGATAAAAGTAATGTACCGTTTCTTAATAAACAAATTATTTCTATCTTTTGCATATAATTTTATATAAATAATTTTTTCTATTTACTAACTGTAACCAAATCATCTGTAATCCATGGATTCCGCCTTCTATTACTACTATTAATCTTCTTCAAGTCCTACAAGATTGATCATAACATGTATTGTAAATATTATAGAAACATTCGACACTTTGATTTACATCAACAGACTCATAAACCGCTAGACCAACTCGCAGCAGAAAGCCTATCGCGAAGTTTATTGTAATCCACAACTTTACAAAACATATACTTAGAATAGTTATTTATACTGGGAAATATTATTTTTAAATACTTATTAAATTGGCATGATGATCAGTAATTACTTGTCTCTAACCCACTTCACAATCAAAATGTATTGCCTTTGTGCTGCGAATTAGTACATGATCCAAACAAGATACATAATTGTCAACTATTTCTGGTAGGTAACTTTTACAATAATTTATAAAACCATAAGAGGAAAACAAATCAATATATTTAGGTCCAGAGCCTTTTTCTTTAAGAGTACATATATTCATATCTCCAATTATTAAAGTTGGGTTATGTGTGATTTTCAATATATTTTCAAATTCGTCTTTAAATTCAGAAAATGTAAATTTGCAAGACCTATAAATGCCATATATTG
>NW_025780966.1:0-44843 GCF_021130785.1 Homalodisca vitripennis | reverse complement strand
TTCAAAAAATTTGTGTTTCAACAATAATTTTTGATGATCGAAACAGTTGATTCCCTTGAGCCCCGAGACCACGCTTTATCATATGCCTCACCACACTATCAATGTTTATATTCATGTGTATTCCTCGGTACATCATTAGCCACAGAGACTCAAACACCATCTTAAAGTGAAATGTTGTCTCTTTTTTTATCAAATGACTTTAGAAAAGGTGCCCAAATGAATCTCTCAAAACTTTAGCTGGTTTGCCTACTTCATTCTTCACCAGGTCCATTGAAGAACTTTAATTTTCCACGGCCACTTGTACTAGTATTTATAAGGTAAGTTTACAAGTAGTACAAACGTTAATGTACGAGTTCAACGTTACTGTTTTTATAATCGGTACAATTAATCTGCCCGATTAGTCAAGTCCATATTCTTAGGTGTCGCTAAGAATAGACTACTTCCTAAGTTTGCGTGAATTCCGTTGCATCAAGCTATGATTTGTTGATAACAGCAAATGTGCTGGTTGGAGTACCAAACAAAAAAATGACGTGGAATAGAGTTGCATCCTTTAAGCATGTTAATTTGCCATTGAAAATATTTCAGTTTCCTGTTTAAGAGTGTGCGACATGCGCACATATTTCTTTTATACAACAGTTCACTGTATGAGTTATTGCACAATTTATTCATTTACGACAGGGTTGAAATAAAATATTTAAAAACTGTCATATTTTGGGAAACTATTATTTCAAACTTACCTAAATGTTCTACGCACATTTTTATAGTAATAATAATTTAAATTAGGGTTATATAAAAGTACTTTTCTTGTTCAGCAAGTCAACAGATTTTCCTTTTACTACAGTATCAAAAGTTTGTACAAATTCACAGAAAAATGCGTCTGTAATAAGTTAATTAGTTAAAATAATTGAGTTGAACTATTATTACGATATTATCCTAAGGCTTTTCAAATATTAACAAACGAGTAACATGTAAAATTTGCCAACGGCGAGTGACTGCCGCTCTTCAGTAAAGTTGATTCCGTTCAGAATTGAATTACTGATGTGAGATTGTATTATAATAGAAAATTGTGTTATTCATTATTTAGTTCCTCTCAATTTTCTAAATTTTTATTTTTTATATGCACTCTTTGTTATGCCATGCAACCGTATATTTCATTCATATGCACACATATAAAAATACGCTCGACAGTAAATAATAGCTACCTTGGTAGTTTGTTTAATAACACGTTGCTATAAATACAGTACCACAGTAATTGTTTAAGACTCAGAGGTAATATGTTTGAGGCAGGTGCACTATATTACAGTTCGTTTATTGCATTTTTTCAGAACAAAATTGTACCATGTTTATAATGTTTCTATTTAAAACTGGTAAGGATTCTTGCACGTTTAAATTATGTCTTTATTGGTGAGCGTTAGTGAAGTCTGTTATTACCTGTGTTTCAGGCACCGGAAAATGTAATTTTTGTCAGTCTGAAATAGATTTTAAATGTTGTATGAATCTTCATTTTTATAAAGAAAATATCGAGTTTTAATGATTGAGCATGTCCACCATGGGACTTTGTTGAGCACTAGTCGACATATTTAACATAGGTATTGTTGGTAACCATGATGGAAACGAGAAAAGCAGAATGAATAATTTAGTAAAAGAACAATTCCAAGTATATGAGATTTCAACATGCACTTTTTATGCATAGGGAAAAAGAGTGGAAGATCAATATTAAAAGTCAGTGATAATATTTTATTTTAGCCCCTTCTTGAGTTATACCCTTCCTATTTCATTGCAACTTTTACTATTGAAAATAAAACACGTATATATTCTGGTATTATATATATATATATATATATATATATATATATATATATATATATATATATATATATATATCAATATATATAATTCTAGAACCCATACTCGCCCATTTTGTACTTATATTTTTAATGAAATAAGTACATTTGAAAAACTGAGTGCAATCATATATTTTGATAGTGACATAGTAAAACATTTAACGTGACATTTTACATACAGCAATGCGAAGCCTGTCACACAACACGAGGTGTGGTGTACTTCTACATAACTCTAGGTTATTCATCTTTCTAGCTAGTTTTACTGAAAGAATTTTCAAACTAAGTATTCAATTCCAAAGTATATTTTTATTGTTATTTCAACATTTAAAAAGTATTTTAGACTCTTCATAATCTTATTCTATTGTATAAGTAAAATAATTACAAATTATTATTGATATAATTATCATTGTTAGTGATATTTATGAAACCAAGGACCACTTATTGTAACTGGATCGTTGAGTTTATTTGAACAAGCATTACTTAAGCATATTATAATATAAATATATTTTGGAGGATATATAATCGATGAAAGGGCTTAGCACATATCTTATAGAAAACATTGCGTAATAAGCTGAAGATAAGGAAACCCTCCACAAGTTGTCGGAAGCACACGATATACGAGGTTCCGTCTGAAACTAATCTGCAATGTTAATGTGATGATGTGACATGTGGTACTGACCGTCACTGTCATGTGGCTCTCACCAGAATATATCAGAACTGTTACACATGCACAAAGAATATTTCAATATTTATAATTCAAGACCTTTCCAATGAAAACACCTGTGCTTATACGAGTAAAACTTTTAAAATAAAAATATACAATGAGGTGCTTTATTAAAAAATTATATTTGTTTCCATAATTAAGATACATTAATTTTTAACTGTAAATTGGACATAAAAATATGATATAACACGACATATATACATACAAAGATTAAAAATTGTTGGTAAATTTATCTCACTAGCCACAACTAATAAAGTATAAAGTAAAATTATTTTCTTTTCCATAATTATATTACAAAAATATTGCTTTACTTCTTATTCAGGTCATTAGCTACCCTGTAAACTTATTTCCAGCCTAATGTACTATATAATACTATATAACACTTGAAGTTGTTGTTTTTTTGTTTTATTTTATAAATAGAGTCCCCAGTAGGGTTCACCTATGGCTAGTTTGTACCTTCCAGTTGAACCTACATAAGGTACAACAAAACAGATGTGTAACTTAAATCTGGAAAACCTAATGGATGTCCAGGAGTAACACAACATTAACTACAATATCGAAATTTTAGGATGTAAGGGTAAATCGATAGGGATAGTCTAGTGGAGTTACTTTTGGAATTTGTGGGGCTCTCTGAGTGTTAAGGGCTGTTGCTAGCCTAGACATAAGGGTGTGCACCCTCTGCCTACTTTGACTGGAAAGACTGGTACACAGCTGATCTCCCCTTTCTTCCGAGGGGACATGACTGAGATTAAAGCCCAAAGTCATTCCTCTTGGATCTTGACAGGAGGTGACGCCTAACCCTACCTCACCCACTCAAAATATCTTGTCATCCGAAAGCAGAGCAAATATCCTTGTCTCAAATTTTATCCTTTCCATAGCGTCCGGTTAAGCATCTGTTTAAGCCATGTGATATAGTAAGAAAATGTGTGGTAAGGTGTGATTTGTTTCCATTTTCCATATTCTGGATTCAAAAGTATCTTAAGATATATCCTTGCTTGGATAAGTCTCCCCAATCAAACACCCTGGGTGGTTAGATTGGTCACCATCATAATCTACAAAATATTATCTGATAATCAATTACAACAAAAACGTCTAAACATTTCTGTTAGAGGTGGTTTGAAAATCTTCACAAGATGCTAGATGAATGGAGAACGTCTTTTACCTGCGTACGATTTGTTTCGACGATCATTACAGCGTTTTACAAGCTTAAAATATTTTTCGTCGAATGCACAATTAAAATTAATTGTATTATCTTCACGTTATTTCGTAGGATGTTGGTGAGGCATTTAGTAGTACCAGCATATTTGATATTAACAGAGGAGGATAGCCTGGCTTCAATGATACATGATGATTACCTACTATAAAGTGGAGTACGGTGATCTTTGAAGAAGCAGATGAGAGGTCTCGCATCAATGGTTTGGTTTATTCGTTAGAATCAATGTGGTCAAATTCCGTTATATGCCCCCAACGCTTAAACTTTTTTCAATAAACTTAGAACGTTATAAAACGATGTAGTTGAGTAACAGAACTAACATTCCATCAATCAACAAGCATTTCCAGGTATTGCGATCGGTATTGTTGTCGCTGTTATCTTATCTTTCTCCAGAATCTTAATTACGGCCGGCCGCACGGCACTACATTATTATTTAAGTTTTTTGCACGGTACATAGTTGCCTTTCCATTACAATTCAATTTATATTTCTGATCAGCCCCTCTAGAATTTGATATTTTACTGATAGGTACTATCTCGAGGGATGTTTTTTCTTTCGTTGACACCAGCGCGGGGCTGCCCCGCGCTGATGGCCGGAGACACTCGCATTTTGGGTGGCGGAGTGTGATCAAGAATAAAAGTATTGCGTGTTTTTTTTTTCACTAAAGAGTTTAGTTTTTGTTTGGTAATGTTTGTTTTTGTTGAATTTTTGTTTTTGGAGAAATGTAGGGGTGTGGTCGATATAATACGTAAGTACCCTTTTTTTCTTAGCTAGTAACCAATTCTAATTCATTATAATCATCCGTAAATGAAAAATTAGCGTTGGGGGCATAATGTTAATTCTGTTAAAATAATGTATTGTTTTAGTTAAACTTTGGATAATTTAATAACTTAACTTAGTTATCTTTGGATAACTAACTCCGATTTGTTTGGGACAGACAGTGTCAATGCAGCATGTTATTTTAATAGGTCAAGTAAAGTAACTAACGGTAGGCCTCTTTTCCTGGACTAGACGTTACGAAGAATAAGACTATTACAACTCCCACATTAACTTTGAGAGAAGATGAGTTAATACCGTAGACGTCTGCTTCTGAGGAAGACATCGTTCCAGAGCATGGTTGGCAAGGATTTGTCTGGAAGAGAGGTGGCAATCATTTGATTAGGTAAAATTATCTTCGCTGGGTATCCCGGTTTGGGGATTTTATCCCTCCATTTAAAATATTCTCATTCCAGAAATCAACATGCGGGACAAGAAGAAAGAGTTGTTAGGATGTCCAAATACAGAGTAGTTGGCGTACTGGTTAGTTGTTCGTGTCATACAAAGTTACCGCCCAAGTCATGGTAGTCATATTCAAAATCAGGATGCTGTACGCATGCGCCTTTATGTGAAAAACTATTTGACTGTTTACAGGAACACGTTTTTAATTCTGAAGAGTGATACGTGGGTGCTGTAAGCCAGGTATGGTTTATTAAATACGAGAATTTGGTGGGTTCATGCTGTAAAGATGCCCTATTAACCTTGTATTGAACAACCTGCAATACAGTCTTGCTCTGTCTCAGAAATAAAATTTCATGCTCAACAACGTCATATCATCATCATAAATAGTCATGGAGTTCCATCATGAGGATTCGCACATTCCAGTACGGGGAATCCCAAGCGAGTTCCTTTGATTAGAAAATTCATCAGAGTTCCTCGAAGTAACAGTGTGTGTGTACACCTATGGATGAAAGAAAATGAATAAAAAAGTTGCCGGATCCCTCTCCTTTAATATGTTTTCTTACCCACCTATTTAGATTATGTTTGCTGGTATTAATTTAAATTTAAAATATTACACAATACATATACTATATTAATTTTCATTTGAATTAAATTGTTAAGTTACTGGTTACTTGAAGTTTATAAATTGTTATGTATGCTACACTGTATAAGATCGAATAATGTGTCTTAGTAGAGCTGCACCAATCGAGTTCTGAAATGGAATCAGCCTTTGACAAATCAACCAGCCCTGGACAGAGACTGTCACAGCATTCGTAAATAACAGCTGCTGGCATGTTACTGGTCTCTTGAAGTTATTTTCCCCTAGTAATAATACCTGAAAATACACACAATTTTTTATAAAATAATGCATCTGACTCTGACTGGAATTCCTTTTAACATAAAGTTTAAATCAACAACATCAATATAGCTATTGACTGTTATGCATGCCATTAAAAAGAAACAGAATGATTTTTTTTAATTACCGTGAATAAGATCATTTCTATGAAAAAGTAATTTATGTGAGAACAGTAACTGTGGAAGTTAATTAAAAATGTAATGCCTTGTGGCTGATTGCATATGTATGTTTGTTCTTCTTCAATACAAAGCTTTCTATGCTTTGATATTTTATGTGAATAACACTGCAGCCACCTGTATTTAGTTTTAATTGTATGTTTTCTAAGCACTGCTACTTCATTTTAATAACGAAGCTTTTATTTTGTGCTTGAATAACACGTTTTCTTTTGCATTGCTCTTTATTATGAATTATGCAGTTATTTATTATGTACGTACTTCAATAATACGCTTTCTTTTCTGATCTTATATGAATTTTTTGGTTTAATTTTTATATTGTGGGTATAGTTTTTACAATGAAAACACAGAAAAGAACACTGAATTAGTATTTAATAATGATTAGATTAGTATTATGGCCAACACTAATTAGATTAGTATTGGCCATAAATAACGAATAGATATTAATTAGTTTGTAACATTAATGTTTGAAATCGATAACGTGAATTATTAAGCCAAACATAAACTAAGTAGTTTGAATACAAAAAAATGCTGCTTTTAGTGTAGTACCCAACTAGTATATGTAGCTGAAGGAAAAGGAAAACTTAAACCCAGTTAATGTATGCGAATTAAGTGAGGTATGGTTTATTTAGTATTTGGAAAGAGTATAACATTTTTTTTTTTAAATAAAGTAGCTTGTAAATTAGTTTTTACATCTGCATAAGTGATACTAAATTAAACAACACTTATCACACACAAAATTATATATTTCTTATTAATATTTAGTGAAATAAATACTATCATTAGTCATTTTGACAACGTTTAATGAATGGGCTGTAACAAATTCTAAATAACACATGGGCTGCTGTACTAAATAACACAGCACTATATATATATATATATATATATATATATATATATATATACACACACACACACACACACACACACACACACACACACACACACACACACACACACACACACACACACACACACACACACACACACAAAACACTTTTAATAGTCATATTTTAAATTAAACTAACTTCGGTGTCCTGTTAATTTTACACTAATATATTATGTTTAAGCACTATACATATCAAATAACTTCGCTAACTTTAATGTAACTATACAATAGTTTATATGAAAATTTAATGAAAGAATTTATAATTTAGATGCTTTATAATCACGAATAGGATATATAAAAGTATAGTTATATCAAAGCTAAATTTTTACTTAAAGCCTGTACATATAATAATATGTAGGATCCTGATACAAAATTATTTTAAATAATGAATTAGATAAATGTTTGATAAGCAATTTATATTTATTATTTGATTATTCTCGTACTTTTAAAATAGTTTTTTTACGAAATAGTACTTACCAGTGACATTTGTTACATCAGGTTTGAACCCAACTGGATGATGTATCAGATACAGGTTCACGTAGTCTACTTGCAAGTCCTTCAGCTGTTTCTCTAAGTCTTCCTGACGTCAGAGGGTCTGTTGCCTTGAGGCGGGAGCTGCACTCACAACAAAATACAAGTCATTTAAATCATTCATCAAACCAATAATTTGAGCTATCTACATTGTGTGGATGTGAGAAACATCCTGTAGGAGGGAGATGTTTACAATATTTATAAAAAGTGCAACATTTTCTGAAACTACTTATCTTTTAGTTTAATCCTAATAATCTGACTGGAAAATTAATGTTTCTTATAAACCACACACTTTTATTTATAGTACTTAATGAAAAATACTGGTAAATAAATTCATTATTATTTACACAATTATTTAATGTTTTTGTCATTTATGCAGGAGATTAAAGTATAGTAATAATGTGCTACATTTAAGACATTACTACCATTAGGGGTTTCCATAATTAAGTTTGTCTCACTTTTCATCAACATCTATTATTTTAAAGAACTTGATTATTTAAGGGCTTGTAAACATACAGTGTTATTGGCTGAGCGTTGGCGAAGTATACCATTCAAGAAGCTAAAAAAGTTATACTCGTCTGTTTATTAATCGGTATGTCAATTCAATTCAATTCAAAAAGATTTATTTCCAAAAATTTACAAAATAAACTTTACAAACATTCAAGGAAATTGACACCCACATAGGCTGAAGCCTGTGCGTGGGTGCGAGCCGTTTGTGGGTGTTTGTTTGTGGGTGTGTGGGTTTGTCTGTATGTCTATCCGCACGATATTTAGAGAAAGAGAAGACCTATAGAATTTAAACTTTTCTTGAAGCTTCATTTGTATATAAACAACAATGAGTTATATTATGTGTTTTTCTCTTAGGACAAGAAGCTTAGAAAATTGCACCTAGTCCTATAATGACCTTTGCACTGCCTCCGGAGTTACTGGATATTCCAGATGAGTGAGTTGGGAGTAGGTGCACCTCGAGGTTTATAAGAAAAAAATTAGGGCACTAATCTCGTCATGTTCCCTCAGAAAAAGGGAAGGTCAGCTCTGAACTAGCCTCTCCAGTCAAAGCAGGCAGGAGTGGCACACCCTTATGTCTAGGCTGGCAAGAACCTTCCACTCTTAGGGAACGAACCCTAACAACTCCAACAGTCATCTCTCGCAGTAGACTGGACCTATCGAATTACCCTTGCGCTCCAAAATCTCACCTTCCAGTTGAACCCACATTGGGTACAGCAAAAACTGATGTGTTACTTAAATCTGGGCAACCTTATGGAAATTCAGGAGCGGCACATCACTAACCGCAAATGTCGAGATTATGTGTGCAAGAGTAATTCGAAAGAGTCAAAGATCCTTGCTAGCCTAGACATAAGGGCGTGCCATACCCTGTCTGGATTGACTGTAGAGGCTGGTGCAGAGCTCGCTTCCCCCTCTTCTGAGGGGACATAACTTGAGATTAGTGCCCTAACTTTTTTCTTTTAAACCTTGTGGAGATCTACAGGAGGCGTCCCCACCCCAAACTTACCCATCCAGAATATCCTGTCACTCCGGTGCAATTTATAAGATTCTTGTCTTAAGAGAACAAAAGACCCCTAATATACGAGTGTTCCTACCTTGGCTGTTATGAAGATGTCCTCACGTTGCAGTTTGCCGCTGTCCATCCACTCTTTGAGCATTTTGCCGATGAGATGCTCGTTTTTGTACATGGAGGCAGTGTCTATGAGACGGTAACCCACCTCCAAGGCAGCTTTAAGGGATTTCTTAAGAACTTCCTCATCTGTGTTCTGCAAATAAAATTTTGGTCATTTTTTAGTAGGTGGTCTGATGTTGTAGCCCTAAAAATATTTAACTACATAAGACAAAGCTCAGATTATTATTTATGAGCGTACAATAATGAGATGTTAGAACAGGTATTCAGTCGAACCCCCTTTTATAACCAGGGACGCCAACAGTTATAAAAAGCAGGAAACGAAGCAGTTACAACAATTCTTGTTGTGCGTAGGTCTACTTCAACTTGTAATTTTAACTATACGGATATTTTGAGAGGGCAAAGCAACTAGGCTTACGTTGCTAGGAACTGTTAAAAGATTTTAATAGAGTAAATAATACAAATTAATTAAAATATTAAATTTAAATGTAGTATAATAGTTTACGTAACAGCGTTGCAAGTAAAGTACTTCTATTTGCCTCCGGTTTCTTTTATTATAAATGGCGTGTCAGTTTCCTTGCGTGAACACATGGTCTCCTAATACATATCCGTCTTATTCAAAGTATAATTAATTGTGTGTAATTGACAATTAATTGGGTGTTTATGAGAAATAACAATAAACAATTTACTAATACCAATTTGTGGAGTAAGCAATTTACTTAAGTTGGGCGGTTTAAATTTAACTTGTAATGCAACAATAATAAATTTTCCTTAACAATAAAGTCCTTTAAAATAATATTTTCATATTTTTAACATTTTAAAAGTTAATTATACCCCTTCCAGCTCATTCAGAGGAAAGATAGATTTAACAAATGGCCATCAGTTATAAAATTACGGTAGTTATCGTGTTCACAATTATTCCCGCAATGTAATAATAATAAATCTCTTTGTTGCTGTAAAACAATTCACATATTGTATAGCATCCACTTTCATCTTAATTGTAAGCTAACTGTCTAGAGCACAAAACTAAATGTAATATAACATTTAACAGGGATTTATTTAAAACATTGACATATGTTATTGTATTACAAGTATTCACAATCAGTACAGGTTACTTCAAATTAAACTTGGTCAAATTAAACAATATTTATAAAACAACTTTTTATTTAAAAATATAAAATTATAAATTTTGAAATAGTTAAAACTTTAAAACAGATACAAACTTTAAAATACAATAAAAATTCTAAAAACATAATTTAAGACTTAAAACAGGACAGCCCCTTAAAACTCTGGCTCACGGTCCACGAACTCAGCAACGCCGTAAAAGACACCCCCCTTCTAAAAAATTGCTTTAATTTATTTTATGTTGAAATTCTTTCTCATGTTGAATACTATTGAAAACCTTATACACTCGTTATCTGGAAGCCCTGAGAATTCTAAAACTTTGTTTTGCGCTTCAATGCTTAATAACTTATATATAACCATTTCCTTTCCAAACTTTGAATGCCCGCCTTAAGAAATATTGAAGAAACGTCAAAAATTTTAAGTGGTTCATAAAATAAGTACTGTTATCTAGTATATTGAAAACATCTATCGTTTTGGGTTTATGTAGGAAATTAATCGAGTTAACAATGTTGCTCGAATAAGAATAACCACCATCTTGAAATTTTCTAGTGGTAAGAGTAGCTAACGAACTTATTACAAGCTACATACAAATATTGACTTTGGACCAAAAGTTTAGTCTGAAGCTGTTAAGAACTACAGTAGTTTCGTGTTCACAATTTATTATTCCCGCAATTTTGTACAGTGCTTAAAACTTTGAGTGTATGTCTTTGGGAATCTAACGAGATATCAAAATACACGTAAGAACAAACATTATTTTAAATGACTGGAGAATTTGAAATAACTTTTTAGCGCTAAAATGTGTAATAACTTATATATAACTACTCCTTTTTCAAACTTTGAAAGGCCATCCAAGAAAAACCCCAAGAGATACTGAAAAACGTAAACGAATAACTAATGTTGTTTATAATTACCTACAATATTTAAAAATTTGGCGCTTTAAGTCTATGTTGGGAATTAGTTGAGTTAAAATCTTTGTTCGAATGACGTGGATTAGTGCCATCTTGAAAAATGTTATTGGTTTAGACTGGCTAACGTCAGCTCATCCATGCAGTGAGCAAGTACTGCCTAAGTACCAAGTTTTGTCTGGATATTTTAAAAATTACCACAGTTATCGTGTTAACAAGCTCGCGTTATGTAACGTAAACTTATAAATACTTATAAATTTTCGGATTAGATAGTTTTACATTTTACGTTCCACGATCGGAGAAAATTCAAAAAAGGAAATTACGCCATAAGAACAAATTTATATAAAAGTTACCTGATTGAAATAGAAAATCATATCAGCTTTGAGTATGAAAATGAAACATTTTTAGTCCAGCAGTTACAAAATACATTAATAATTTAGAAAACGTGTAACTAGAGAGTTTAAATGAACTAATACCGTATCTGTTGATTTATGAAAAAGTTGCCCTAAAAGGCCTAGATCTTCACAAACATATTCCCCAATGCACCTGCATGTTGATATTGCCGTAAGAAATTGAAGGCGCTGATTTTGTTTTACAACTCCATTTCTCTACAAAATTGAGGTTTACAAATTGTACTCTTTGTCACATGACATTCAGTATCATCGTTCTCAAAATCCTGGTTCAATTTACCCATATCACGACGAATCATGTATCGGCTTCCTACTTAGGTTATTGTTTAAGGTGCGGCTTCATAGCACCTAAATTTATCTGCAGCACACCAAAGATTATATTGTAGAGTTTTGACCATATTGTAGTAATGTGTTCCATTATGGTAAGAGAATTCATTTTCTGCTGGCAAGGAGTGTGATTATCTTGTAAATCTTTCAGAATCACATCTATCTATCATTCATGCAATAAATTCCTCACCATTTAAATTTCCTCATAAACTAAACTTGTGCATTCACTATTGTTAACCAGTCTCTTAATTTTTACCCACGTTATTATAAAATAACGATTAGTTCTTTTATCTCACAATAATATTGTTTATATTTAAATTGTTACATTATGGTCTTTTGTGTTTAAGTAAATACATAGATCTACTAATAGCAACCCAGATAATCTTAACGGATTTACATATTATAAAAACGATATGTAGTTACTTACATTTTACTAAATAAGAAACAAGGTGCTCTTGAGGCTGAGCTACATGAATTAGATGCTGATTTTCTACCACACAAAAAATCTAGCTAACCTTTTTGCTGCACTGAAAGCCGATAAAATAATACAATAAAGATACTGGTTTTGTACGTATTGGTATATTTTGTAGATAAGTGATAGAGCACAGAAGTATAAGAGTTTTCGTTAATACTTCAACTCTTTTTATAAAAAAATATTGCAAAGAGATTGTGAAATATAATGCAGAAATGCTATTTATAGTTCAATAAGCGCCAAGGGACTTCATGAATAACTGTCGATACCCCTTACCTTCTCCTAACGATAATAAACGATGTTCACTAGATGAGTATCTCGGTCGATGTTGTGTATCAATGGAGTGACATTTACTTATAGAATTATTGACTGTGGCACTTGGAGGTTTGTGGGTCAATAACCCTCCCTAAACAAAGGAAACTACATTAGCTAATGAATGTAACGAGTTATCTGCAAACCGAGTAACTTCTACTTCTATAAAATATTCTATTATTACAGTGGGGGGGGGGGGGTTTAGATACCACCTCCCTAACTATAACAAACGATGTTCACCTGGAGATTGCCTCTTGTCGACGTTATCTACCAACAGAGTGGCTTCTACTTCTATAAAACAATTTATTATTACATTTAGAGGTTGTGGATACCCACTCCTTGATTATAACAATCGATATTCACCCGAAGATTGCCTCTTGCAGATGCTATATGCCAATTGACTGGCTTCTACTTCTATAAAATAATCAATTGTTACATTGGAGGTTGTAAGATCCTACTCCCTAACTGTAACAAACGATGTTCACCCGAAGATTGCCTCTTGCAGATGCTATGCCAATTGCCTGGCTTCTACTTCTATAAAATAATCGATTGTTACACTGGGAGGTTGTAGGCACCTAATCCTAAACTGTAACAATCGATGTTCACCCGAAGATTGCCTCTTGTCGACGTTATTTGCCAATAGAATGGCTTCTACTTCTATAAAACAATCGATGGTTACACTCGGAGGTTGTCGGTACCTCCTGCCCAACTGTAACAATAGAAGGTCACACAAAGATTGCTTCTTGTCGATGTTATACGCCAATACTTATACTTCTAAAAAATAATTAGGCAAAACATAATCAAAGGTATACTATTCCAGACGATCCATTGAAATGCATTAATCTAATAATGGTTCTAACTAGTCCTCAGAGTTCATTATGGTTGCAAACTCTCATAAATGCTCATACTAAACCTAACCATCGGATCGATCTGTGAACATTTATTCCAGTAAATCTTTTGGAAATATTTCAATAAAAATCAATGGAGAATAAAAGGATTAACAATTCAGTTAACAGTCGGCTATACCTGTTCCACCTGATAACATGAACAATAAAGTTCGATGTTATGAACTTTGACTGTATGCTTCGTCACATACTTCATACTCACTTCTAACATGATTTCATTAATGAATTTACTACTAATTGTTACAGAATTCTTATTAAAAAATTACGAGCTTTACGATTATGATACAATAATTGTGTATACATTGATTAATAAAATAGTACTTACGGAATTATCTTCAAAACTAGATGCTTAAAAAGATAAAATGTTTAATAATTTGCAGGTAATATTATGATGTTCTTATTGTAGTGAACAACGTAATAATTGTGTACAACTGTTCTATACAGTCCAGGTTGTTTAATTGAAATTTACGTATTTCTTTACATCTCAACTTTATTAATTCACTATATGTTTTCCGGGGCTGCGCACGCAAATTTTTAAATCAAAGTCTGTAGTCTACTTAGTCAAAGTACTAATATAATGGTTTCTTTTTTAAAACATAAGTAGGTACTTATTATTTCTAATTTCTCTCTTCATTGTTAGAAGTTCTAAGTTAAGGGATTAATTGTTATATCACACTTTGCGCGCAGAGGAAAATGTTTTATTCAAATGAATTATATTTCCAATGCCACAGCTGAGTTTTATCAAAATTGATACACAACTCTCTAAAAACCTACTATTATTTAAAAAAACAACTTAGTTCCAGCTCCTGTGATCTACTTCCGGTTTAATATATTATCAGTGCCATAGCTGAGTTTGCCTTGTTGTCCCGTTGAAAAAAATATACTATTTACCTACTAAGGACTGAGAAGCCTAACTCGGTCAAAAAGTGTCTACTGGCGTTTAAATTCACTTTTAGTATAATGTATTTACAGTTTAGAATTTGTGTTTGCTTTATTGACTCGATAAAGAATATATAAAGCAGGATATATGGGTATGTAAGTGTGTGTAAATTTAGAAATCTTACTCCTGTCAAAATAGTAGAATATGCCACGTTGTCATTATAAAATAGAGTATATGCAAACACGTATGACTGAGCAACCTACTTCTGTCAAAACCCTGTCAAGACCCTCTACTTACGTATTTTGTAATCTTCTTCGGTCTAAGATATTTCCAGTGCCATAGTTGAGTTTATTTTGTTTCGATGACGAAAAAATACATACATACTTAGGCCTGAGAAATCCACTCCGGTCAAAACCATCTAGTCCCGGTATAAGGAGGAAGTTTATGCAACATTTCAGTCCACATTCATAGTCTTGTTTCCGGACTGTAGTAATGTCACGAAAGTCAACCAGTCTTTTTTTAGTATCTAAACATTTTTGCACATAAACATTCACGGTTATTATGAAACATAAATATTATCATTAAAATAGTTTTTAAATTAAGTAAACGCATGGTTGCGCTGTCAAAGACTATGTTTACACAAACAGATGATTACGTTTAATAGGATCTTTCAGTTAATATTTCGAAACTTTAAAATGGGGTTATTTGCTATCTTAGAGACAAAAGGGGCGTAGTCCAAAGGGATTTTCGAAATAAGAATAAATCTATATTCATCCCAGAGACCCTTAAGAATGTCCATGTAAAATTTCACTACAATCGGTTGAATAGTTTACGACTGAAAGTAAAACAAACAAAAGCACTTTGACATATATAATGTTATTACAGTAAATCACTACCGTATTTAATACCGTATAAACGTATTTAATGACTGTCACCCATTACTTAAAATTAGTAGTAAATTAATGAATGAATTCATATTAGTAACGAGAGCGAAATATGTGATGAAGCATACGGTGAAGTTCATAATCTCGAACTTCAATGTTCATGTCATTTACTCATAACGAATTTACACAAAATACGTACTTAGTAATACGGGCTTAGTTACTCATACGACGTATTTACTTATATCGAATTTAATGAAATTCCTTTTTCTGACTGATAAGAAATGGATTTGGCTGCGTTGAATTTAACATTAGTTTTTCGTTGTCTTCTTATTCGTCTTTCTTACATAAAAATCCCCCCAAAAAATAAAAGTAAACAAATGTAACTTACAAGGGCAGTACCGAGTCCGATGACCGGAAGCTTGAGACCGGTAGCGGCTGTGAACTCTGACCTCGGTCCTAGTGTGTTGGACATCACTGTACCGTGCACAAGTTATACAGTATTAACACGCACAACTAGTAGACTACACTGACGACGCCCTGTAGGAGGCAGTTACAGGCCGTCTTTATCGCGCGGTTACACTCGAACTTGACCCAGCTGGTGACCTTGAGGGAACCAATCGTGTCTCAGCGGTGTTGTCCGACTGTCTCTCGCTCTAATGAATGATTTGGTGCGCGTCCGAGTTATTTAAAAACACTTCCGCCAGATAAAATTGTTACAACTGCTAGAATGCAATCGTAGCAGGAATCAAACTAAATTGTATTTCATACATGTAAATTGCTTTATTGGATTGTGGACTAGATCAGGTCGCTGATCTCTAATAGTATTTATTCTTTAGCTACTTGATACCCTCTTACTGGCAGTCCACAGATGGCAGGCCATTTTTGAGTGTTTTGTAGCAGTACTTTACACATTTTGTTAAACATAAATTTTTACTATAAACCTAGTGTGTAATACATATTTTTTTAGGAAAATGTAGAGATAAGTATGGTATAGAAGAAACATTATGTATAAACCACAAAAACATTTTGAACTGGTTGGACTGTCCCTAGTAAAATGTGATAATATTGTAAATATTAGAATCTGAGATAACCAATTTATTCTTCATTTAATGTATATTTATAAAGAATATATATTATTTATAAATATAAATAATATATTATTTATATTTGTAAATAATATATACATATATGTAAATTCCACAAATGGTACACGAAAGACTAAATTAGTTTTCTATGGGCACGATTATATATTTTTTTTAATTAAAAATATCCTTACACTAAATGTTTCCAACAAAATTTAGAGAATTATATGCACTACAAAACAATAGATAAATTAATAACCAATTTCCACTTTTATTAAGTGGTGTGACGTACCC
Organism: Homalodisca vitripennis; assembly: GCF_021130785.1. Taxonomy (NCBI): domain Eukaryota; kingdom Metazoa; phylum Arthropoda; class Insecta; order Hemiptera; family Cicadellidae; genus Homalodisca; species Homalodisca vitripennis. Next base: position 28,126 of record NW_025780966.1, on the reverse strand, counting down.
ACACTTGTTACTATGGGTTTAAAGAAATTAACAGTAGAATATCGGAATATCGGCGGAGCCAAGGTATCTCAGTCAACTGTTTTAATTGGTTCCATTTATACAACACCAACATAGTATCACTAATGAGAAAGCAAGAGGAGAATTTACCACGTTGGTAAGTAGTTAGTAGAGTGTTAAAGAATTAAAATATTTATTTGTAATCAACTGCATCTCGACAAAACATGGATTGTCCATTTGTTTTGGACATTTATTTTATAAGGTAACAAATTCTGATTGCAAACTAATTTCTTAGGAAAATTAAATACTGTTCGTTATATTTTATGATCAGGTATTTACAGGAACACAAATGTGTTTTATGAAAGATTTATTTAACAAAATGGTATTAGCTTAGCACATCGCTTACGCCTCATCAGTAAAGGGCCTCTCCCTTCCGTCAGCCTTTCTACAAACCCGAAATTTCCGAAAATATTTCTCTGGTCCAAACTCCTCTCGAGGGCAGGCACGCGATCTTTCTTGGAACCCCCCCCCCCCCCATATGTCCGCTAAGTACCTTGTCCGCTGACCTCACTATTGGCATATACAAGACGACGGGTGGTTGATCCTAAAGCGTCCAATAGGGTGCCTACTGTACTATAAAGTGGCGCGTCAGGGGTAGAGTACCTTAAGCGGACCCGGTTTTCATATCGATATTGACAAACGATATTACTTAATTATAACTTTCGATATAACCAACCGATAATGACTTTTGAACAACAACTAACTTGTGTAAACACTGTTTCATGTAATAAACGTTTTTTTATAGATAGTAACAGACAGTTGAAACCTTGTGGAGGACCTTGAAACGAAGTTTAAAAAGTGGAATAACAGCCGACCTGCTTGCAGATCATCTCTGTGAGTATTAGTACAGAAGAGAAGTACGGTTTTTGAGAAGATGTTTAAGCAACTTCTCGAAAGCGGTTAATCATTCGTACCCAGAAGAAAAAAATATAAATACGTAAATTTCGTATTATTATAAATGTTAGAGTCCATTTATTATTTATAAGATCATCACTGTGCATTATACTAATTATTTTAATTAAGAATATAATTGTTATTATGACTATAGATATGTTGACATTAAACGTGTATTCGATAAAATATAAGTATCGATGATTGTACTAATCGATATAAAAACCTGATCTACTTATCGTATTCTACTCCGAGTCAGCTGTGTTTGTAGCTGGTTTATAGGTTATTATTTTTATATGGCAATAGAATAAAATCAATTTGAAGAGTTACAATCTGATGGGCAAACAAGAGCAACTAAACCATAACAAACTGACTTACAAGGCAGTGCCGAATCATATGACCGGAAGTTTGAGTCCTGTAGCGGCAGCTAACTCTGATCTTGGCCCTAGTGTTGGAGACATCGCTGTGTTGTGTGCCAGATTGTTGAATAATGTTAAAAACAAACATCCGCTTATCTTATCTACTCGTACTTTAACGTCACTTCATATAACACTTGCATGACATTGCTTTTACAACGTAGGTAAAAATCAAATTAGTTGTCACCTTTCACTTACTTAAAAATCTCTTTACATATAAATGTGTGTACTTATATCTGTATAGTGACTATTTATAACTGTATCGAAACATTAATTCATTTAAATCAAATAGCATTCCTGTATTACTGTATATTCTATTCTCTAATTGTAACTGTATCAAACTTACAATGCATACAAAATGATATGTGATGAACATCTTTTTAAAAATCATTCCGAATACTTAGTAATATTGACGGATAGCTGAATTTAATTGATGATAATCGCATCTCTGGATATTCTTTCGAATTATTGGATACTCAAGTTATTATACATTATTTCAGTCTTAACGCAAAACTTCATCGTAATCATACATAATGGGTTTACAAGATATAAGCACAAGTAGTTTAATCATTTACATTCATTGGCCGAGCTTTAGGGAAGCTTATTACTCTAACGGCTAGAAAAATGTCATAATTTGTCCACCCGATATATCGAGTGAACTGACCAATAGACTTGAAATTCTGCTTAAAGCTTCATTTCCACATAAGCAACATTGAGTTCAAGGTCTTATGAGTGACCATGATGGCATCGCGAAAGTTTTAGAATAAATAAATTTAGTAATATTATGAGATTGCAACATGAAACATATCAAAATATATAGCTCAACACGTAAACCATAATCTTTTGGTGATGTGGTGTTGACTTTCATGATTTAAGGACTAATATTATACCCAATGTAAATATATCTTATGGCAAGACGTCTAAATATAGATTTCATTTTTAACCTTTGACTTTTTATACAGTGTATATACTCGTAGACTTGAACCCACCGATGAATCGGTGGTGGCTCATAGTGCCTAAGCTCACAGCGCCACAACGTGAATTTGCTCACAGCGCCACAACGTGAATGTGCTCACACCGCCACAACTCATAGCGCCACAGATTTGGCCGGAGTGCTCACAGCGCCAACACAACCGAATAAATAATCGGGTCCATGCTCACAGCGCCACAGCTCACAGCGCAAACAGCTCATAGCGCCACAGATTTGGTCGAGTGCTCACAGCGCCAACACAACCGAATAAATAATCGGATCCATGCTCACAGCGCCACAGCTCATAGCGCCACAGGTCATAGCGCCAAAGATTTGGCCGGAGTGCTCACAGCGCCACAGCTCATAGCGCCACAGTTTTTTGAGAGTGGGGGAAACACCCGCTGGAGGGGCAACCCGCCTTCCCTGTACCAACCTCCAAAGTTATAATTCCCGTGATAACCAAGAAACATTGTTTCTATTGTTTGAACCGGTATTTTAAAACCTATTTTGTGGTAATCACGCTTGTATTAATTAATTAACCTTTCTGTGTATATCTGTCTTTATAATGTTAAAAAATATATTGTTATTGTTAATGAAATAATAGTAGAACAGGTATTAATTATCACGAATTGATTGTAGTTTTTTTATTTTCTGTACGCATCAGCTTTATGTCATTGTGAATTTGCATGTTGTATATTGAATTGTAATCGCTTTAAAATTAGTCCTCACACTCGTACATGCATAATTGTTGTTAATATGCCATTTTGAACTACGTGTGGGCTATGTGAATACTTTTTGGTTTTAGTTAAAACAAATTTTATTATGTACCTATACCTTTTTAAAATGATCGGATTGTTTTAAATTCTTCATGAATAACATGCGTATTTGAAAGAGAATACAGTTATTGTTTAATGGACGTTCAGATACCTATTTAGTGTACTAGACCTGAACTTGTATTAGTACATACTAACATTAACAATACTCATATAATATTGTATGTGTTTAGTAATAACAAAAAATGCTATATTCATGGGAAACATATGTGCAGATCACGTCATTGATAGATAAAACAAGTTTACTTAACTAAAAGACAAGACAAAAAAACGAGAGAAAAACAACAAAATGTATTAATTCTCATCTCACCCTGCTAGCGGTCTATTCTTAAGCGTAGTAGCCTTTAAAATTGTATACACACACACACACACACACACACACACACACACACACACACACACACACACACATATATATATTATATATATATATATATATATATACAGGGTGATTCATGAAGTTCTCCCCCCACTTCTATAGCACATTTTACTAGTAAAAATAATGAAAAAATGTTTTATAAACATAGGTCCGAAAACGCTTCGTTAGCGAGTTACAGCTAGCGAAAGATTTCGCCTGAATTCCTGGGTAAAGAGTAAAATAAAGCCATACTGAACTTTTGGAAAGGTTAATTAAGTAAGAAATATCGTGGATTCTTATGTAATTTTACCGGATAAAGCTAATAAAATAGATTTCAGAACTGTACCTGTAGTAAAGGATTATTGCATCTGGGGATGGATGAAAGACATTGTAAACAAGACAAAAGTGAATTCTTGTGATGAATTAATTGCCCGTATTATGGATTCGGCTGTGCAGATACAGGGAAGTCCTGAAAAATTAAGAAACGCAAAAAAAGCAATACACAAACGTGCTGCAAAATGTATTGATAATGATGGCCTCATTTTTGAACATCTATTATAAAAAGGTGCGTACGGTTGGCCCAACCTGATTAATTTTGCTTAAAACTAGTAATGTATTATACTGAATACTTTGCATTTAACCCTGAATCCCTCAAAAACTACTACAGGTACAGTTCTGAAACCTATTTTATTAGCTTTATCAGGTAAAATTACATAATAATCCACGATATTTCTTACTTAATTAACCTTTCCAAAAGTTCAGTATGGCTTTATTTTACTCTTTACCCAGGAATTCAGGCGAAATCTTTCGCTAGCTGTAACTCGCTAACGAAGCGTTTTCGGACCTATGTTTATAAAACATTTTTTCATTATTTTTAGTAGTAAAATGTGCTGTAGAAGTGGGGGGAGAACTTCATGAATCACCCTGTATATACATATAACACACACTTCCTTAATTTACGGATTCATAGAAAATACTTTTATTACGTTTATAATATTAATGTATGTATTTGAAAACGGTCAAAATATATTTCATTGTGTAGATCCCACAACTAAGAATTCTAAATCGATAAGCACAAGAACACACAAGAAAAGATATCATAGGCTATGTACCAGATAATAATGTTTTTCAAAATATAAACACTAAAAACATAATAACAGTATCCAAAGTGTTTATTAGTATAATTGTTATAATCGGTTTCCAATCGGGTACCTTACGATTAATTAGTGAAGACAAAGACATGTATGACATGTTACATAGCATATGGTAATATAATATTTAATATACTTTCATTTTTCGATTTATATTTCAAAACTAATCCAATTTGAGCTTTTTATGTTTACTATAATATGCTTAAACATAGTACTAATTTAAAATGTGCGTTTTTTCAATAATGCATAATACATTTTTTCGCAAAGTTTATATGATTATTTAATACTGTCCTCCTTTTTGCTTTAATACCCTCCTTTTTCACACCCAAAAGTCATCCTTTTCAGGAATATCCGTCTGGTCACCCTGCTCATAGCGTAGATTCCGTGATGGTGGGTGTCCGTCCGCCTGCATAGGGAATGGCTAAGCGTTAGCGAAGCCTAATCTTTCGCAGGATATCTTAAAAACAGAATGAACTCAAGGGGATAACTCGATACTGAATTGAGCTATAGGCTTGAAAGTTTAAAGAAACTTTATTTGCGGACCTATGATAGTTCACTTGCCTTCACGGAATTTGGCTGAGCGTCAGTGAATCCTATTACTAAGAGAGTATATCGAGGACGAAATAATCTATATGGGATTAAACTTGGGTGAAATTTTATTTCTATATACGCAAGATATTTTTCCTCGCCTGATCAGGCCTGGCATGATTACAAGGAACTTTTAGTCACTTATGGCAGTAGTCAGGTGAAGACCAATGGGATGAACCATATCTAAACAGAATGTCGTTGAAATAATTCCCACAGCATCGAAACTTAGCGAAGCCTGTTACGCGGCTTACGGTCTGAAGTACAAGAAGGTAGAAGTACGGCACTCTACGTGCCGTAACGGCTAGATGAAGTGGCATGCAAAACTTTAAATTTATAACTCATTTCATAAATATAAAATGACGCACCATAGAAATCATTCTTGTAGAAACGAACTTTCAGGCAAAATTTAAAGTCTACATATACAACTTTCATGACATCTCTTATACCACATGATACATTAACATTTCAATAAATTTATTGTTTAAATAATACAATTAAACACTATAAAATTATGTAAGTGTAGGTATGTTAGGCTAAATGTGTTGTCACGTGTTTTATTCCCTTATCGGTGTATTGAGTTTTTTTTATTTATTCAGCTATTCTCTCGTTACCATCATAGTTGCCCACAAGACCAGTGTTAAATAATTCGCTTACGCTCAGCGAAATTCCATGGAGTAACGCACTATCATCGAATTTTGGGTAGAAATTAAGCTTCATGCACAACTTGAAGGCCATGGTCATAGTAGGTTTTCGAGATTTCATGCGGACTGACAGACATACAGAAAATCTTTTCAGCTCCACAAGTGATAGGCTTCGCTAACGCTCAGCCAACAATAAAAAAACTGACCCATTTAACAATTTAGTAAAAAAATAAATATAAATATATAAACAATTTGAAGTTGATATGGAGTCCTATGTCTCCTTGGTGAACCTGTAACTACTAAAAACCTGTACACGAGAAACTATACTTGAGAGATAGTTCGCCAAAAATTTACCTTTTCTTGACACTGCATAAACGTTATTTTGTTAATTAATCTTGATTAATTGTTTTTGTCTAGTGATTTACGTAAGAATTTGATGCCTACGATCATGAAAATGTAAATGAAATATGAGTACCGTTAGTTCGAAGCTGTGCTTTCTGTCACTGAAACCTGTAAAAAATGTTTTTGCGTCACCTGGTTGAAATAAATAGCAATCAATACAACAAAACTTATCACCTGACTGTGGGTACAATAACAAATCTCTTTAAACAACCTCATTATGAAAAGTGCCTTTAAGGAAATTTCGATTCAATGTTTGTTTATTATCATAGTGAGTTCGCAGGGATTTCTAAAAGTCCACTACTGTGTTTTGTATTCATCATTGTCCTCTACTGAGTTTAACTTAACATTCCAAGTAGCAGGATCTTCTATAGAAAATGAATTAGGTAAGGTTACCTCAACCTGTGATTGCAAAATTTCAAACGGCTGCTGAAGAACTTCAGGCTCATCATTCAGGTTAACGTCGATGCAAAGCTGATCAAAGTGTATATCTAGGACTAGTAATTATTCTTTAAAGTTATAAGAGGTCGATGAAGAAGGTCATGATGAGTCATCTCAGCATTCACAGGTAGGCGATGCATTAGTAACGTATGTTCTTATTTCAGGCACTATTAGTATAAGTTGACACCCTGCTTTTCAGGAGCGCGTTTCTTGTATTCAGACAGTAATTCCACAAGCCAATTAGAACTGTGGGTGAAGTTATTTGATTGATGAGAGAATATGCAGTAGTGATGATACAATAGGCTGTAAATGAAAGTTTATTTATTTATTTATTTAAGATTTTGTTGATTATTATTTATGTTTACGCATAATCCTGATTATTTACCTTTTCTTGCATGTTGCTAGTTATATATTATTACTTTTGCATTTTTCAAATTTTGTATTACTTAGTTGTTACTTAATTTTATCATACACCACACATTTATTACTGTTGCTCGTTTTTATATTTAACTGTTTATTATTTTCTTTGTTTTTTTACCTTTTTGTTGATTATTTGTTAACTTACTTATATTTATTACATCTGGATTCTATGTCTACTGGTCGTAGGGTGCACTCCGAAACGGAATAAAAATGCATGGAAAAGTTAAGTATATTGGCTGGGATTGCAAACTGAAATAAAGTTCTGATTCCCTAAATTGATGCGGTCGCTGTCAAGGACGCCGTGGACCCTTGGTCCTCAGACTGGAAAGGAAGTTCTTAAACATGGCCAATTTAGTAGTAGCTGTTCTGATTTTGCTGAAACAAAGTTACAGTATTACCAAATTACGTCCCTGGTTGCGAAAGCGGGCTAAGATTTTGCCCGGTACAATCGTGGGAATATTTCATAATGATAAAAATTCATCCAAATAATGATGCCTCACAAATATCTCTGCGTTTTTTGAATGCAAATTCAATAATTTTCCCTATTTGGTGGTGACATTGATGGTAACTACCATCAATATTAACAAGAACTCTTGAAGGGATGTTTTATGGTAAAGTCTCTTGACAACCGTATGACACTAGTATTCGAATTGGTTTATTTATACTGGGATTTTATGGATAAAAACTATTTGTTCTAAGCTCAGGAAGAAGTTACATGTTCTAAGCTTAAAGATAAACAGGATATGTGATTATTTGTCACAATAACACTGTAGATTTTATAGTTATGTAAGGGTTTTTACCATCCAGTTGAAAGTTTTCAGTTATGCCTAACACGAAGACCTATTCAATAAACTAATTAATTAATAAATATCAAATATATTCGTATTATCATAAGCCTACTGTGATTTTACAATAAAAGGAAGAAGTTATAGTTATTCTTAAACTATATTGATATTTTATATAATCTAGAGAAGTAAATAGTGGAATTTAAGAGAACATTTTTATTGTTATACTTTACATTATATGATAGCAAACAGTGAAAATTACAATTATGAAGAGCTAGAGACAGAATGCAGGAAACTTGAATCCATTAATCAGCAACCCCAGTGACTTGTGTTCAACTGTAAAGTGTAGAGGACGGGCAATAGTGCAGCGGCTGCAAACTGGAATTTAGGTACCTGGTGTGTGTCTTCAATAGGACTTCAGATTGGGTCAGCAATAGTACAGCGGCCGCAAACTGGAATTTAAGTACCTGGTGTGTGTCTTCAATAGGACTTCAGATTGGGTCAGCAATAGTACAGCGGCCGCAAACTGGAATTTAGGTACCAGATGTGAGTCTTCAATAGGACTTCAGATTGGGTCAGCAATAGTACAGCGGCCGCAAACTGGAATTTAGGTACCAGATGTGTGTCTTCAATAGGACTTCAGATTGGGTCATCAATAGTGCAGCGGCTGCAAACTGGAATTTAAGTACCTGGTGTGTGTCTTCAATAGGACTTCAGATTGGGTCAGCAATAGTACAGCGGCCGCAAACTGGAATTTAGGTACCAGATGTGAGTCTTCAATAGGACTTCAGATTGGGTCAGCAATAGTACAGCGGCCGCAAACTGGAATTTAGGTACCAGATGTGTGTCTTCAATAGGACTTCAGATTAGGTCATCAATAGTACAGCGGCCGCAAACTGGAATTTAGGTACCAGATGTGTGTCTTCAATAGGACTTCAGATTGGGTCAGCAATAGTGCAGCGGCTGCAAACTGGAATTTAGGTACCTGGTGTTTGTCTTCAATAGGACTTCAGAGTGGGTCATCAATAGTGCAGCGGCTGCAAACTGGAATTTAGGTACCTGGTGTTTGTCTTCAATAGGACTTCAGAGTGGGTCATCAATAGTGCAGCGGCTGCAAACTGGAATTTAGGTACCAAGTGTGTCTTCAACGTGGATTCAGATTCGGTCAGCAATAGTGCAGCGGCCGCAAACTGGAATTTAGGTACCTGGTGTGTGTCTTCAACGTGGATTCAGATTGGGTCAGCAATAGTGCAGCGGCCGCAAACTAGAATTTAGGCACCTGTTGTGTGTCTTCAACGGGACTTCAATTGGGTCGGCAAAAGTGCAGCGGCCGCAAAACTGGAATTTAGGTACCTGGTGTGTGTTTTAAACGGGGATTCAGATTAGTTCAGCAATAGTGCAGCGGCTCCAAACTGGAATCTAGGTACCTGGTGTGTGTCTTCAACGTGGATTCAGATTAGTTCAGCAATAGTGCAGCGGCCGCAAACTGGAATTTTAGGTACCTGGTGTGTGTCTTCAACGTGGATTCACATTGGTTCAGCAATAGTGTGCAGCGGCTGCAAACTGGAATTTAGGTACCTGGTGTGTGTCTTCAACGTGGATTCAGATTGTGTCAGCAATAGTGCAGCGGCCGCAATCTGGAATTTAGGTACCTGGTGTGTGTCTTCAACGTGGATTCAGATTAGTTCAGCAATAGTGCAGCGGCTGCAAACTGGAATTTAGGTACCTGGTGTGTGTCTTCAAGGGGGATTCAGTATCCGTGTTTATAACTTCCAAATAATCAGTAGTCCAGAGGCTGTCAGGCAGGAATTTAGCATTAATTTTGATATTCTGTTGAACTGATATGGGTATAGATGTTTGTGTTTTGTCTGTTTTAATATACTCCCTGGGGCTCTTGATTAATTTTTTTGTATTTCCATTCTTTTCTCTTCATATTAATTTTCAGTTTGTAGCAGTAGCAAATTTTAATAAACTGCCTTTATTACGGCTTTTTGAATTTATGATGTTATCTCAGTCTCTGTTATCCATATGTTGCACCTTAGATTTTTTTCTATTACTAACAAATTTAACTAGACGTGCTTCTTATGTTACTTACAAATTTGAATGATTTTGACTAAATTATTTCTATGGTTACAACATTGTCTAATTGTTCATTTGGAAATGATTTAGATATCGAGATATCGGCATTAATATTGTTCATTTTGTTAAAGAGTTCTACCCTTAGTAAGACCCGTAGGAACAACTCCAGTTATAGTAATTATGGAATAATATAAAATACTAGATTCCGTTACTTTAAACAAAATTTACAGCTACTCTTAGATGAGAGTGATAATTCATAACAAAATGTCTCCATAAGTACAAAATGCATTTTTTTTAATGATAATTATTGTGATAGCCAAATTATTAAGAAATATTAAAATAAACTAAAAAGATATTAAAAAGATTTAGATGGATATAAATTAAATAATTATTGCCGCAATAAAATAAAATATTTTCCAGAAGGCATTCTCTCTTCAAAACATATTAAAATACAGCTACTTTTTGCATGGAAAATGTTAGTTCCCTTTTTAAATACTTAAATAATGGGTCTCAAATATGATTTTATAAATAAAAAAAGGTTATTTTTAGTAGAATAATAAACTAAATTTTGATGTATATCTCTATGCAAGGATTCCTAACATTTTGTTTGCGGCAGGCGCATTACGACGTAGAGTCAGAGTAAAAGCAGTCAAGGTTAATAAGTATAAGACGCAGGGAATGAATTAAACACTAAAGATTATATTTAGAATATTAATTTACAAAGACTCAAATTTAAATTAACAATACTTTATAAGGAGCAATTCCCCATGGTTTCGAAAAACGTCCACAAAACTCTAAATCTCACACTAAACGTTTTTTCTTTAAAGACTAAAAATTCTTATTAAATTTCAACTACACGAATTATTTACGAATATATTTAGAATAGTTTTAAAAAAAAAATCGCAGAGTAATTTGTCCCATGTCCTAGAAAACTATCTTATTTGCGTTCGACACAATTGTGTGCGATGTGTTTTTATTTCTTCAATTCTATAATTCTATTCTTTGACTACAAAAGCAACATCACATACTTTAGGCGACGAGGTTGCTCGTCGACCATTAATCTGATTGCTGGCGAAAAAAGTGTCCGAATATCGCTCAATTTATGGGGCCGTTTCGGTCGGATTTCCAGCAATTTGGAGTTCACTCGGCGATCTCGAGATCCCACTCTATTCCTAGGCGATCGCTGGCGATATGAAGATCGCTTGGCGACCTGATTGCCGAGTGTATGGTGCCAACCGACCATCATGAGCGATGTCTGAACTCCGCGCATGCGCAATACGGTCTCAGAAACATTTGTTCATATTTAAATTTCAGAAAATATTAAACTATTTTAAAGTGCTTGATCAGTAGTATAATGCAGATTGCAAAAACGAAGTTATTATCTAATTTTAAATTTAGATTGCACCAATAATCAATAAACCATGTAATGCAATGAAAAATACTATTTAATGTGCAAAGTTTTAGGAGTAAAACAACTGAGCTTTGAAGTGCCTTGTGATGGCAATGAACTTGATATCTTGTGTGTAGTTGAACATTGGATGACCAGGAATGAACTGTTGTATTATTCCAGTCTTTCTGATTTGGACTTGTCTGCTTACTTCTGTCGCCAAACTCCTAGGAGTGGTGCAGCGGTATATGTTAGAAATTATCTTAAATGTACGCTACTGGACCTTTGACGCTACAGTGAGGTGAAGCAAGCCGAATTTGCTGGTACTATTGTAAATGAAGTCTCGCTCGTGGTTTTAGCCATGTATCGTTCACCCCTGGGACAGGTTGCAAGATTCCTGAACTTGCTTGAGTTGTGTCTTGGATTTTTGGTCACACTGGGCCTCTCAATAGTTATTGGGTGTGACCACAACATTAATTTATGTCTTAACTCGGACGATGCTCAAGACTTTTTACATCTACTACGTAGTTTTAATTTTTATAGTAGTGTTTCCGAGCCTACACGAGGTGCTGCCTCCCTGGACTCATTTTTAACTAATATTGATAAGTGGAACTATGATGTATTCATAAGTGAATCTCAGATCGCTGACCATAAACATGTTTTTTTCACCCTCAAGCATTGGAGGCCACAGGTCATAGATTTAGCAGGCGGTCCGTTGATTAAGACTGTAACCATTAGATCTTTCAATGATACAAATTTCGAGTGGTTTGTGGAATCTGTCGCAGTCCAGGTCAGTTCCTGGCATGAACTTGCTCTATGCTTTCCTGCAGAAGCTGCATTTACTAGTTTTTTTCTTAACTTTAAGAAGACATTTGATACTTGTTTTCCTGTGAAGCTGAAAAAAAACGTAGTCCTGGAAAAATGGAAAAAAAAAGGCATTTGGCCCGATCTGCAAACTGGTACACACCGGATTTAGCTGACCTACATAGTCTCATTGGCATAGTGTGTGATATGTCTAAGAGTAGGTCCAATCTGAAACCTTGGCTGCAACATCTGAGGAGAGAATACCGTGCTAAGGCTATGGAGGCCAAACAGGCTGCTGTGGGAAACTTTATTGCACAGTCTCAAAATCCATGCAAGGCAGCCTGGGACTATATAAATAGGAGTAAGAACGAAGTGTCTGCCCCTGACACCAATTTTGCCACAGCAGAAGTCTTCAATACATATTTTCTTAACTCTGCCAAGGATCTTGTTAACTCGAGTAATTTGTCTCTGGTAACTCTTCCTAGTGGGAATGGGGACGCATATCTAACTTCGGTCCCTGTGGTGCCTTTTAATTTTGCGTGGAAGCTAGTTACCGTGGAAGAAGTAATAACAGTGGTGCATGGTTTTAAGAGTTCCAAGAGTAAAGACATCTATGACATGTCTGTGGATGTGTTAAGAAGGGTGATTTATAGTATAGCTCCTGCTCTAACAGACTTAATAAATTTGTGTCTGTCGGAAGGGGTCTTCCCTGAGGTTTTGAAGGCATCGAGGACTGTCCCGGTCTACAAGAAGGGTCCACAAAACGAGGTATCGAGCTTCAGACCTATATCTCTAATACCTATGTTTGCCAAAGTCATTGAATCTGTCATGCTGGAGCAGCTGTGCAATTATTTTGAGTCACATCACCTCTTGGTACCAGCACAGTTTGGCTTCAGAAGGCATAGATCTACTGTCGAAGCTGTGGACTCACTTCTTCAGGCCATTCTTAATTCTTTTGAAGCAAAAAGTTCTACTGCTGTACTGTTATGCGATCTTTCACGTGCCTTCGATTGTGTGTCGCACAAGATTCTCTTGAAGAAACTGGAAAGGTACGGTTGTACGGGGTTGCGCCCTGAAAATCTTGAAATCTTACTTACATCAAAGGAAGCAGTCTGTAACCTGGGATAGTACAACCTCAAACCCCTTGGTTGTTGAGCATGGAGTGCCTCAGGGCTCAATTCTGGGGCCATTTTTGTTTATAACTTTCATTAATGATATTTATTACAATGTAGCGGGTAATTTTCTGCTGTATGCCGATGACTCAACCTTGTTTGCAACTCATAAGGACTCTACAACCGCAGAAACACTTGTTAAGAACCTTTTTACAAATGCTTCATATTGGTTCAGTTATAGCAGTTTGTGCCTAAACCAAGACAAGACTCAGGCGATTACTTTTAGCTTGTGCAACAATGGTGTTAATGTGGAGGGAGTGAAGTTGCTTGGCTTTAATCTTGATTCGAGGCTTGTCTGGAATAAGCATGTTCATGCCTTGTGTAGTAAGCTAAGTAGGGTAATATTTTTTGCTTCGAAAGCTTAAAGGCAGAAATGCCCTTTGAGTTTGTTTAAGTTAGCTTACTTTGCCTTTTTCCACTCCCACATTATATATGGTACCAGGCTTTGGGGACACTCTGCCAGTGTAATTATAGTTCTTCGGTTACAGAAAAAAGCCCTTAGGATACTAAGTGGGGCACAGTTGCTTGAGCACTGTAGACCACTGTTTTTCTCAACACCAAATTATGGACAGTGTACAATGTATATACTCGTATATACCAATGTCTTTTAGCAATTAAGCATAAAGAAGATGACTACATCACTAATGCAGGTGTACATAGGTATGAAACCAGGAAATGCCTTGATGTCCATGTAAATAGATCTAGGTTACACAAGATCTCAAATTGCTTCCCTATTATAGCCACTAAAATGTTCAACTCCATACCCCTTACAGTTAGACAGCTCCCGGTACAGAAGTTTGGGCCTGTCCTAAAATCCTGGTTGTCAGATATCCCTTTCTACAGCCTAACTGAATATTTTGAGTCTGACCATTCCATTCTGCTTGGCTATTTAAATTAATTTGTTTTTAATTTCTGCTATTCTGTTTAGTGCTATTATCTGTATATTGCATGACCCAATACTCCTTAGATTGATATATGTACTTGAATTAATGAGACCTGATTAAATAACGGTTCTTAGTCAAATCATGATGTAGAACCGTCTGTTTTGTATTCTTAGATGTAGTCCTTCACAAAATGTATGCCTAATTTTAGTTTTAATATTCACATTTACGCCTAGTTATATTTATATGTGTATTGGTGCAGGGCCTGTTATGTATTAATTAATCAATTAGTGCATGGACATGAACTAATGCACACTGTTTGTTACTATTAGTCAAAAACTTTATTTCCTTACATGTAGTAATTTTTTTAAATGTGGGTTTGTGTTTAATTTTAATACCTTCATAAATGCTTAGTTTTATTTATATTTTTAGTACATGACCTGATGGACATTTATTGGTGCAGGACTCTAATTATTGCACGCAACTAAGTTTTATAGTTGAATGTTGTTTTCACTAGACGTAGCCTATTACAATTTGTAGATCGGCTGAATAAATCATTTGAATCATTTAAACACTGTTATAAAAACTACCTTATTGCACAAAGCAGTGAATGTTTGCACATAAGCTAATCGAATATGGTTAACTCTCTTGACATTGTGTATGGCATTTTTTATTGTAGCTAAAGAAAAGGAAGGGGAGCACACTCTACCCCTTATAAATTTTTCTTGATAAGTGAAAACATCACTTCAGTATCAGAAATTAATCTAAGTTGGATTCCAAAAACCAACAAACGGGATGATTATTTTGTAAGTGCAACAGCATAATCCAATAGTGTAACCGTAAATAAGGCCGCAGTAACTTTTAAGTCTCATTGTAAGATATATATTTTCTTCATCGGAAAAATAGGCTAACTATAAAAATGTCACCTTAAGAATCATAGATCGAAAAAAATTGAAAGAGTCGAAAGAAGACGCTGTATGATCGAAGTTGGTTTTTGTTAGTATATAGTTTCTTGATCGGGGAAAACTCAATAGTACAATAGTACCGGAAATGGACGGAACTTGGAGCATCAGTTTTCTACACATAACATAGCTGTGGAAGGAAATATGTATTGAATATGAATGTTAAATTTAGCTCCAGTTCACCTTCCTTTTATTGCAGCTTCTGTTTATCTGACACTGTCTCAGGCTTGACTCCTAGTACCTCATACCTCTGAAGGGATCCAAAGATAGTCAGAAAGTCAGAATGAAATTCAAAATACAAATTTAACCAACCCTTCCCACCATATTTACGTTATGTGTAGAAAACTCGCTCCACTGTGCTTAGAGACCGTATCAGATCATCGTAGTGCACTCAGTTGTGCATATGATGAGATAATGAGAACACCACTCCATCTATTTGTAGGGGTCTCTGATGATGTAAAGGTGTTAAAGCTTCGTTTTGAGCTTCTTCGTCGCCGACTTTCTTTGGATCTCTGCAGGACTCAAGTTTGAGACAGCGTCAAATACCACACACTGCTATATAAGGATTTTGAATTGCAGCTAAATTCAACATTCAAACATCATAAGTGCTTTGACAAAGTAGGCAACGGCCGCGTGTAACAGCTCGTTGATGTATAAACAAATAAATGTCTAATGAGAATAAATCCCTATCAGTATTCACATGCAGAACGTGTAATATCATACAGTGTTTATTAAATCTCAAAATAATAACTGATAACCGATTTTATAAGGTTTTTCCTGATTTCTTTGTATGTCGTTCTTCAAAAGACATACACAAAAATGCAGAATAAGAATAAGGAATAATTTTAAGTTAACGAGGAGAAAGCTAATTTTTAAACAAAACTGTTTTTGGTTATCATAATCCAAAATAATATACAAAATATTTTTCTTTTACTTGAATACATGTGTGAATACAACCTAATCAATAAAAGATTATTCCAATGTGTATAAACTACTGTAATGTGGTAGAAGTTTGAAAATAATATGTTTAGCATGTAAGAGAGGTCTTCGGGTCCCGGTTCCGTCAGGTATATCCTATAGAAAAACAAATTATAGTAAACAATTTATGGCATGGCTGTGTTCTAGTCTTTAAAATGCTTTCAAAATCTTTAATTTGTCTTGAAAGCGGTGTGTAAACAATTTTAATTTTTTTATTGTACCAAAGGTATCAGTGGGAGAAAAGCAGTGTTAAAACCATATACCACACAATGGGTTTCCCATTAAGTATTTTTAGTGTGAACTTCAACATCTGGAATCTGAATTGGGTTCCAAGCTATTAAAAAAATCGTACAAATTAATTTACATTATAATTTTGTTGTACGTATAGGCTAACGTATATTGATCAAGAACTTCAAAAGGGAATGGTTGTTGGAAAAACAAATGCCCAAAATATTAAGGACTGTTTAGGAATTGGGCGTATCGGTCATCAGCCGATGTGGCCAGGAAATAAAACGTAGGTCGGGACCGGAAGATGAGCAGATAATTTAGATTGGAATGCGGAGAGCGAGCAGCCAACTTATATAGTTCGTAGCTGGTGGGATAACCGCCTGGCGCGCAAACACCACCGAGTCTGTGTTTTTCACCCAAACCACACATGTAGGAACAACAGAGTGAAAACCGATCTTTAGAAAAACAATCTATACTAAAAGAATTGGGCAGCTAATTGATATGTGCAGTTTTTAACTGCAATAGTATGATATAATATGTAATCAAGAAGTAAAACAAACTTATGTATAGAGATAACTAAAATGCGACTGCAATGTCATTGCATTATCCACTACATGCGCCGTGACGGTGGTTGGGCCGCTTGTCTGCCTCCGTATTTCCCCTACATCAAGTGTCCCCCTCCAAAGTTATTATTTAATAAATTTGAACCAATAATAGGTTGTGGCGCTATGCAACACCAGAAAGTAGAGACTGGCTCATAGCGCCACAGAATTGGCCCGAGTGCTCACAGCGCCACAGCTCATATCGCCACAGCTCATAGCGCCACAGATTTGGTCGAGCGCTCACAGCGCCAACACAACCGAATAAATAATCGGATCCATGCTCACAGCGCCACAGCTCATAGCGCCACAGATTTGGCCGGAGTGCTCACAGCGCCACAGCTCATAGCGCCACACATTTGTTGTGGCGCTGTGAGCTGTGGCGCTATGAGCTGTGGCGCTATGAGGCCGCACCCGATGAATCACCCACTTTCGAAATGTGTGAACAGATACAATGGATATCCACTCGGTTTCCCAGTAGTGTATATCTAATGATGAGCATTTTATGGATTAGTTACGTATATTTTTGAGAATTTTCACCTTTTTTTCAAGTTTGATCCCACAACTCATGTTTATACAATATGATTTTTATATAACAAATTTAATTTAAAAAAATATATTTCTTACATGAGTTTTATTTTTTCAATTGTGGTTTGTGAATATTACTTGAATTAATGTTAAACTTTTCTGTTCTTAATAAATAATGGATAAGGTTTATAAACAACCTCCGTTTAGGGTTGGTGTGGTCTCTGAGTGTTTCTTCTCCCATAACCTAGAATCCTAAATATCCTGTCCTTGGAGTGAGAGATTAAGGTTAAATGTATTGGTTTAATCACCAAGAGAAAAATAATCAGTAATTCGAAGGCGTTTATATTTATCTATTTGAATTTGAATATAACCAACATAAAGTTATTCAAGAATTAAATTCTTCCGAGCAAAAGATACCGCGGATTAATTACGGTGTCTACGCATAACCAAACTTATTTCTCGAACGAAGTAAAAATATAATGTCGAGAACTTAATTGTACATGTTTTCGTTTATGTTCACGAGTAACATTTTCTATAATATGTTGGTTGCTTTATTTTGTTTCAGGTTTAAATAGATTGTTTTTAGAGTAACTGAAGTGCAATTTCAATATGGGTGTACAACTAAGAAGGTGAGTAAAAGTTCTAACTAATTGTTGTTTTACATTGTACAGTAAACTGACTAACTGGTATCATCCATATAGGCTTAATTGTGACAAGTTTATACAATCATAACAACAAGTTGACAAAATATAAACATCATCTGAAAACTAATAGTCATAAAATTATCTGAGTAAAAACTGAAAGAGTTGGATTTCTTATCATATAGAATTTATTTGCCTTATTTGTATATGGCGGTAATATAGGTTATCTTTCTATATTATATTTAATTTCGCATCAAAGTAAGTTCGCGTTCACGTAACTGATATGTTAATTTTTAAATTGATCAGACTACAGTTCTTTAAAAACATAACCTAAATAAAAGGTGGACGTCTAAAAACTCTGATTTAACTTCTGGACCCATGTCTCAGGCCAATATAAAGCGATTTAAATATTGTTTTCCCCAACGTCTCCGTGACGATCTTCTAGAAAATCTTCAATATTTCGATCTTCCAGGAAAATCCAGATAAGTTATCTTAAAGATGCCCGCCCATCTCCATGGAATTACAGTATATCTGATCAAAAGAGGTGTTTAACAAGGATAATTTATACCGATAATCAATATTAAAAACCACCACTTCCATTAATCTTTTTAGATAAAGTAGTGCTCTGATAAACATCATAATTTTATCAAGTTATATCTGAAATGGTGCTACCATCACAGCCGATACAGGCCGGTAATGCAATTTGCAGGAGAATGTTTTTACTGTATTAGCTTTATCAAAACAAGTTTCAGACCGAAGAAAAGTGCATCCTGTTTAGTAAGCTTCCAGAAATCTGTAAACATAGTTTAAATTTAATCTCTATGTCATAGTTGAGAGTTTCCAGTTGTTTGTTGCTCCTAACTTAAACAAGAATATCTTTAAAGTGGTCATGCTCGCTTATGACTGGACTGATTTCGTTGAAACTGGTTATTGTTGGAATTGCAATAAAATTCTCCAAATAGTTAGTTTCTTGTTCTTGTTTTATATAAATATACTAGTTTTTTTGTTATTTGACTTTAAAAATGTTTAACAGACGCCAATTTGTTAATATTAAGGAAAATAGCACAATTTTTTTGTCTTACATATTCAAACCTACGTGTTAAATTTGATTTCTTTAGCTTTGCTAGTATTAGAGATAATAGTTTGTTAATAAAACGTACAAAATGGCGGCCAGTGGCTAAACAAAATGGAAAAACATTTTAGCTTAGAATCACACCCAGAAAATGAAAATACATAGGCAGCCCAACCTTTTTGTTACCTGTATAAAAATGTTTCCATTGACCATCTCACCAAATGCTGTTCTGACAATATATCACAGTGGTATAAGCTGTTTATTATTATATACACAGGATCTCATAAGAAGACATGGCCCACATTGAGAGCTGCCGTTTATTCAGTTTTTATATTGTTAGCTATTTGCTGAGAACCTCGATGTGGTCCAAATCTTGTCACAGTAATTCTGCTCTAAATCAATGATTGATTATTCGATTTAAGCAATGTTGGTATCATTAGATTTGTGATAAAATCCTCTAAAAATGTGATTCTTGTAATTCTAAGGAAACATTAATAGTTTTTAATACATTAAAAGTTTAAAAGCGTTATTGACAGCAATTTTGAAAATACTAAAGATAATTTCGTGACATCTTTTTAGTAACTGGCCTTGTTATCACAAAAATTGAGCCAAATTTTGGTATACACTTAATTTACTATTTTTTAAAGATATTTTTGTAATAAAAAATCAGATACAGACAGACAGTGAGGGGAAACTAAGCACCGGAGACCCATGTTCACTTGGTGAAATATGTTTCTCTTGACCTGAGCAATAACGTGGTATAAGTTACATTTGTCCAGAGAGCTACTGGACACTCTGTAAGAATATCCTGGAATATATATGTAACTGATATCATATAATAAACACATGTTCGTATTTTAAAACTACACAAAAAAACAAAACCTAAATAGAATTAAATCTGACTTACAAGAGCTGTGCCAAACCCGATAACCGAAAGTTTGAGGCCGGTGGCGGCGGTGAACTCTGACCTTGGTCCTAGTGTCGAGAGCATCTTGTGTTTGTGCGAGAGGTTTGTACTACAGACCTTGTGTCAGCCGACCCCGTCACCTATCTTATGTACTTGAGCTGCACAGATAACGTCGAGTGTAATGATAAGCGCTGTAGTATCTGCACTCATTGATATTGATTTTAATTTTAACTAGTCATCCTGTTTCACAACAGATAAAATATACAAAATTGCTTGTAATTGCGAAATATCCCGGAGAGAAGGCTGATTTTGACCTTCATGCAGAGGATCACCAAATGCATTGTAGAATACACATGTCATATGTAAAACCCATATAGTGAAACCTCACTCGTAGGGACGGAACATTTTTATTTCTGTCTGCCTGTCTGTCCACAGGATATCCCGAAAACGAACTGACCTATAGACCCAAAACGGTGCTTGTGGCTTCAAAAGTTCGACAATGGCACATGTTATACCATGTGATTTGGCTCAGTTTTAGCGAATATTTTTGCATTGCCCTTGTAATAAACCGTGATGCCAACGAGAAAATAACATTACAACTATATTTATAAACCCAATACAACAATAAGAAATTCAAACGTATGAAATGTCACATGTAGCAAAACCTTTCCAAAACATACAACACAATTTTATAGTGACTTGCTGTGTGGATTTTTTATTATTATACGAAAACTAATTTAAAAAGAAACACAGATATAAGTTCTATGATGCGTCCATTTTTGTGTCAACTTATTCTGTCCGCAGGAGATCTCTAGAATGAAATGAGCTATAGATTGGAAAGTTTGCATGGAACCTCAGCAAAGACTGTTGTTTCGACACGTGGTTTAGTGCAGTCCTACTCTGTATATTTTAGTAACAGCGATCTATAGGTTATGATTCAGGAGGGATGGTTTGCACTCTTATCTTACTCATGCCAACTTTTGGAAAAAGGGGGCTAGCTCTGTTCCAGCATCTTCCAGCCAAAGCGGGCAGGGACTGTACTCCCTCAGGTTTAAGCTAGCAACAACTTTGACAATAAAGGTGTACCAGCTACTCGAACATTTATCCTTCGCAGTAAGCTAACTTATCGATCAACTATTTCATCCCAATACCTTACCATTTGTGATCATTGATCTGCCGCTAATGTCTGCAGTTACTTTGAGTTACACAGACTTACATTACATATAGATTTTTGTTGTAACCATTTTTGGTTTAACTGGGAGGTATAAACCAGCAATAAGTAAAGTACATAAAGATGTCTTCTTTTACCAGGCGTCTTATTTGTTTAGAGCTAAGCCCTCTCTAAAAAAACCTGGAGACCAACGGCTTAAAGGTGACTTCCGATCCACCACCAATGGCCGGGGCTGCTAGCAAGGACAGGATCGCTCAGCGCTCACCCAACCAAGTAGTAGCCATGCTCGACGTCGCTTGATCTATTTACCGTTGGTTCTCAGGTTAAGTGTTAGACAGGGCTTCTTAGCAAGACAGGGCAAAAAATATTGTTGGCACAATTCTTAATAGCTTAAAATGTCCTCTGGTCTTTTGTGGAGGCTATGCTATACTATATTTGAATAACATTTGCAAATCAAACAAAACAAACAATTATAAATAATTTAACAAAACTGGCACAACAGACAATAACAGATAAAAGAATAACTGCGTGACAATAACAAAGCAATAACAAGGAAATCAATAACAAAATGAGTGAATAACAAGAAAAGTTCAACAGTAACAGGATAAATACAACAGCAACAAGATAAATGCAACAACGACCAGATTAATACAATGTTTAAATAAAATTAATATATAAAGGTTTACAATAATAATAACAATATTTGACTTTCGATTACTACCAATCCTAAAAATAACCGACTACAAAAATGTGTTGTTGTGTGTGTGTGTGTGTGTGTGTGTAGGTTTAATACATGGTACTGTAAAGTACATGTTATTGCTTCCCAATCCATGTTCACTAAATCTTACTATTTCCTCGGCCCAGTCTTGTGTATCAGTATGTATATACCTAACCAGTATAGTATACCTCATCAGTAAGGAATGGATGCGATGTCTCCTGGTCGAATTTTTTTTCATGAAAGTTGTATATAGTGATCGTGCAATTGCCTTGTGATTCCACTTGCTATATAATCACAGTTGAATTATGCCAATGCCTAGTCTCTCCGTCCTGTTGTTCCTTCAGCAACTGTATATATATGCAGTCCCACAATGTCTAAGGAAACCAAATTCAACATCTTACATGTTATATTCATAATTTAGTTCATTAAGTAAAATCAAGAATTTTCTAATTGATTTGCCCTGTTGCCACGGTGTTGAAATAAAAAGTGTTGTTACGTTTGTTTGTGTGTTTCACTCTATAAATATAAGAAAATTGAAAATTGTTGTTAAATTCATGAAACATATTGGTCGGGCTCTCATAATACAATGTTTACACAGAACAGTTGATTACATTTAACAGGTTCTTTAAATTAATATTTCGCAACTTTACACGCCATGATGGGATTTTTAACTGCTATAGACCAGTGAGGCGTAGCCCGGAAGGGTTTTTCGAAGTAAGAACAGGCCTATATTTATCCCAGGGGTTTTTAGAATATCTATGTAAATTTTCAGTACAACCTGTTGAATAGTGTATGCGTAAAAGCAAAACAAACAAAGGCCCCTTCGCATTTATAATATTATTAGAGTGTACCTATTAAATTTACGTCGGCAATATTCTTGTGCTTCTGGTCCTTTTTAATACCAATTAAATTTTAAGGTAGCTTCATACCCATTCCATTTATAAAGAGAGTTCGTTCCCTTGAATGTAACTTACACTGATTAAAATATGTTTTTTCTAGCCTAGCAACGTTTGAATAAAAACGTAACTGTAACTGGAATTTTTATTCTGAATACTCCTGGGTAATTTTAAAATCCGTACAATTACGTTAATTTGCCATGTTTTTATGTGGCAGAAGTTTTAAATAACTCAAGTAATTTATTACAAGAATTGATTCATGAAATTTTAATAAATTCGTTCCTAAAATTAAGAACAAGATATGAATAGTTTATTGTTTTATCACTAAGAGCCAATTTTAGATTTTTACATATGGAATTAGAACTATTCAATAACAATACAGATAATTATTACCTCCTGGATATTGAAATAAATATTTTTATCTTCGAGGTTAACTCAATTTTTCATTTGGTCTTATGTAACATCTACTCCAATTTTGTATAAGATAATCTTAATAACTCATTGGCTGACTGTTAGCAAGTCACTCGAGGAGCTGGAAAGGTTTCCTTAGGCGTATAGACTTTCAGAAATTTATAATTTCTGCATTCGACTTCGTTTCTGTCTATGAAACATACATTTTGCAACGTGGGATTTGACTGAGCGGTAGTAAACATTTTTACATTGACCTTATACGTTACCATAATGGCAACGATAAATCGCAAGATATAATATAAATTTGCAAACAATCGTTACATATAACCGTTTTCGTGGAACTCTACTAAAGACATTAAATTCCAAAATGGCCTAACGGGCAAACCGCTGGGACGGTTCCTACACTTTTCTTAATCAATTTTTACTGTGTTGACTACAAATTGTGATATTGCTGTTTCAATTAATACAAAATTATTACTAAATCATGGCATAATAATTTTGGAGAAATTAAAAAAGGCCTATACAGCGACATGATCCGGCCAGTGCGACTTACCCAATAACGTTTTATTGCTTTAGGTATAAATTCTGATACATATGTACAAATTAGTACTAAATAAGTCATTAATCGTGAAAAAAATAGTTCTTGTGAAATGTCACCATCGCCATGAAATTCCAACATTGGCTAGCCGGCATGCTGCTGTCCCGGTCACCACAACGTTTTTCTTAATAACTTTTTACTGTGTTGAATATAGTTATGATAGTGCTGTGCAAATTAGTGCACTATGAGTACTAAATCGTGGTATAATTTTCTTAATGAAATTCCGACATGGCCGGGCTAGCGACATAGACATGTTTTTGTAGCTCCGCCCGAAAACAGGAAACGATCAGTCCTATGCCATTTAGCGATCTGGGTTTTCGATATCGGCATACAGACAATCTTGCCAAGTCTTGGGCCAAACACCAGCGCGTTATGGCATTCGTATTGCAATTTGTGACTAACATTCGTGTCCTAGTGCAGCAAGACACCCCTTCTCTCTGGTGACCTAATCCAAGTCGCCAAGGTCATCGTTGGCAGTGACTCCAGGGGGAAACTTTGCCAGAGCTGCGGTCAAAATCAGCATGTCTAGAAATCAGTCTCATGATTATACCTGGCTTGTTCTACTCTCAACACTCACAAAGGAAAACAGTCAGTAAAAATATTACGTAATTTATAAATAAATACAAGTCTAATGAGAATAAATCATATTCAGAACGTGTACAGTACCATACAGTACTTTGAAAATCTCAAAATGGTAGGTAATAACCGATTTCGTAAGGGTTTACAAACATTATTTACGCCTTTACTTATTAACTTAGAACTCCATAATTAGTTTGTCCGTTTAACATACATGTATTTGTATATTTACATAAAATTATGTATAAGAATATTTTATTATAATTTTATGAAATAGTGGCGAGTTAAATTAGAGAAAGCTTAAATTTTAAACAGGAAAACTATGTTTTTCTCCATATTTTTGGTTATCTACAAAAATCACAAAATATTTTTCTCTCACTATAATACAATGGTGAATACTACCAAAACAGTAAAAAAAAAAAAAAAAAAAAAAATGGTTTTCCAGAGTATATTTTTAATGTTGTAGAACATTATAAGTGAGAAGTTTAGCGTGCGAGAGGTCGGGCTCCGTCAGGGATTCGTCTTTAGAAAAACAAACTCGAAATAATTGTTGAGTGTATTTCAGGTATTTTATTGAACTGCTTCGTCGGTTCAGTACAAAATTACATTTTTTTTTAATTAAGTAAAGTTAGCTTTAGATCTAGTTCATACTATACTTTTCTATTTTTCAGATTGCCTCCATACATCACGCCATTGTCATATCGATGTTAACCAACTGCTCTTGGGGCGTCCTGACAAGTTTGGAGAAATCACTATACGGATTTGAGCAGCCAGCGAGCTTCTCGGGATCCTCTCGTGTTTAGTGAGCAGATCGTTGTGACGCGATGATCTTATATTATTAACTCAGAGTTCTTCACTACTCTTGGTCTCTCAATCTCCAGATGACATAATTTCCTTCCATTGATAACTAGCTGTGCCTCGTCACAAGACTGTATTATTGGGTGGACGAAATATGTTTCGTACGTTATTATGTTCCTCCTCGCCATTGGATAGTGTTGATAGCACAAGTTCGAGTGCATCTGTAGACTACAAAGGTATTGCTGAAATGTCCTCGAAGACTACAGTTCGAGGACTTTAGCTGTGCGCGTGACCTGGAGTGGTGTGGTGATGGGCGGGAGGGGTGGCGGGGTAGCATTATGCGCTGCGTCCTGAAAACATTTCCTTTAAACTCATGGTTAAAACCCTCCTTCAGGAATCGTATTGACCCAAATAACTCATCGCACTCGCCATAATCAGTCTGTTTTGTGACAGTGCTGAAGTGTAGCTTGTGCTTCGCTTTTACCGATAATGTCTGTTGAGTTAAAGTCAAAAGTCAAAAGCCTATTCATAGTCAGGCTCGCGAAATTGTGAGTAATGTTTATACATTTATGAAGGAAGAGGCAGACCATCAAACTGTTAAAATTCCGTTGTCAAAGGCTCGCCAAAGAACTGCTGCAGCAACTGAGTGTCAGAGCGAGTTGTGACTAAAATAAACAGTTAACTTAACAAGTTGGAGGTTAGTAACATGTGTGAGGCAAGTTTTACTACACCAAACAAAAACCGTCAACGACGTAGAATAGTTGACAATTTCCATGTTGAAGAACATCGAATACCGACTGCAAAACTTTTGAGGGAGGCGCTAAGGGACAACATATATTTCCAGGGTTGTGAGAAAAGTTTTAGGTGGGTATTAAAGGACCTGGAATTTACTTGGAGAAAGGACGGCAAACAATAGGAAATTATTAATTGAAAAGCCAGAAATCCGAGAGAAGAGGATAACATACTTGATAGCGTTGAAAAATTACAGGGAGCAAGGACGCCCCCATAATTTATTTAGACGGATCTTATATACTATCGTCTCACGTATCTAACCAAACTTGGTCAAATGGCTCAAAATGAAGGGTTACAACGTGCCGATTTCCAAGGGCGAGAGACTAATAAATTATCCATGCGGATGGAGAGAAAGGGTTCTTGCCCAATGCTTTTACATGTTGGAAAGCAAGCAACCATAGTGGAGACTACCACGACAATGTGAATGGGGACATTTTTATGAAGTGGATAAAGGAAAAAGTAGTTTACCGAATTTAGAACCAAATTCGGTACTGGTAGTAGTCGATAACGCGCCCTACCATAACATAAAAATTGATAAAGCTCCTACTCTTCAAAAAGTAGGAAGCAAGATATGAAGTTGTGGCTTGCAAAAAACGGAATACCATTCTGCGACGATATCCTTTTTATCCTGAACTCTACAAACTTGTGCAGCTATATAAACCAAGGCATGTCCGGTACGCCATGGACGAAACTGTTCAACTACAGGGTCATGACATCTTACGACTTCCGCCGTACCAAGCCAGCCAGAACCTCAATCCCATTGAGTTAATTTGGGCCGAAGTCCAACATCATGTGGTTATGAGAAATACATCTTTCACTATGTATCAAGCTAAAGCTCTATGCGAAGACAAGATATCAAGTATGGGCGCAGAAGAGTGGTCAGTAAAGTGCAAGCACGTAGAGAAAATCGAAAGGGACTATGCAGCCGCAGAACCCCAGATTGACAATACGAGTATTATAGAATCCCTTATTATATCAGTTGGTTCGGATAACAGACAGCAGTGACAGTGACCCAGAAGAAGAGGACAACTTGAGTGAAATTGAAGAACTCCAATGAAAAAACAATCATTGTGAATAACATTTGTTATTAGAAAATTATATTACTAGCATTTAAATTAATTAAATATTATTGAAGTGATTGTAAATTAAATAATAAGAGAATACCAAATAATAACAATAATAGGACTTATCCTTGTTTTTCAGTTGTTATATTGTTGTTTAACGTGTTTTTTTGAAAATAACGTATGTGTGAATAATAATCGGCAAATCGAAATCGTGAGTTTAAAGTCGTTAAGAGATTCTTGCGCCTTCATCTCAGCGGCTAGCACGTAAAACGCAACCCGCCACACAGATAGCGTTCGTTTTTTGAAAGGGTAGTATTAGGGCTGCACGAGCACAGCTAAATTCATCCAACTGTACACTACTGTAATGGAGCTTACGAGTAATACGCCCTCCGCCTGTCAATCACTTTCCATGCATTTCTAAAAACATCGCGCGTTCTAGACTATGAATAATATACTTAGTTAATATAAATAATATAATTTTAGTTTTAGTATCTAATTCCTTAAATCGGAAAAAATTAGATTTGCATAGTATTAATAACCATATTGTTTCGGTGGTTGTTTTTTGTCTTGTTTTGGTTTATTACACTATTTTCATTGGTAAGTAATTCCTCATTTTAGGAGTTAAATAATTTTAAATAGAATTGTAAACATTTTATTTAATGAATGTGTAATTGTTTTTACTGTTTTGCATGTTATCAATTATTATTCCATACGTTTAATACTGCATGCATTCATTAAATGGTTATAAGATTATCATCAAATACAAAAAGAGAGATGCCCAGATGTAATTCTTAGGCCATAAATCTAGGTAAATTTAGGTGTTATAAATCATTGTTTATGTATATATATAGTATATATATATATATATATATATATATATAATTTTTTTTTGTTTTCTATGAAAGGGAATTCGA